>NW_028318068.1:1337500-1637500 GCF_062004578.1 Staurois parvus
TCCTAAGGACCTACACAAATACTACAGTTACCTTCTCAGCTTTCCTCCACTCCGTGGCTTTAAGTAAAGTTTACTGTCTGTAAATACAAAATAAAAACACAGAGAATGAGTATGCCTGAGTACAATGTCAAAGGTTCATTAAAATAAAAATAGCATCAGATATCTTGTTCATGTTAAAGCATTTCACAGAGCGCTGTCTAGCTGCTGCACACCCCTCCCGACATATTAGTGCACCCAGGAAAGACAGGGACAACACCTAGCCCCTCTGCTGCGGCCTGTCAAAGTCTATGGCTGGGAAGGGGGAGGGGGGGTTTAATAGCACAGCTACCTGGGCCACCTGGGTGAGGTTCAAAGCACTGTCATTCTGTTACCTACACCCATGCTACAGTTTATTACTGCAGCCACTGACACCAATGCTCGGCGGTTTTACGGGGATTAATGAGACCGGTGTTGGGGGTTATTATTGTAGTCACTGACACCAATGCTGGAAGTTTACATTACGGTCACTGACACCAGTTCTGGGGGTTATTGTTGCTGCCACTGACACCAATGCTCGGGGATATTGTTACATTCACTGATAGCAATGCTGGAAGTTTTTATTACAGTCACTGACACCAATGCTGGGAGCTTTTATTGCTCTCACAGATACCAATGTTGGGTTTTTTTTTATTGTGCTCACTGACACCAATGTTGGGGGTTAATATTGCATTCACCGATAACAATGCTGGGGGTTATTATTGTGCTTACTGACACCAATCCTGGGAGTTATTATTGCATTCACTCACTACAATGCTGTGGGTTATTACTGCAGTCACTCAAACCAATGCTGGGGGTTATTACTGCATTCAAAGATACCAATTCTGGGGTTTATTATTGTGCTCACTGACACCAATGCTGGGGGGTATTATTGCATTCACTGATACCAATGGTGGGGGTTGTTATTGTGCTTACCAACATCAATGCTGGGGGGTATTATTGCATTCACTGATACCAATGCTGGGGGTTATTATTGTGCTCACTGACACAAATGCTGTGGGTTATTACTGCAGTCACTCAAACCAATGCTGGGGGTTATTACTGCATTCAAGGATACCAATTCTAGGATTTATTATTGTGCTCACTGACACCAATGCTGGGGGGTATTATTGCATTCACTGATACCAATGCTGGGGGTTGTTATTGTGCTCACCAACATCAATGCTGGGGGGTATTATTGCAGTCACTGATACCAATGTTGGGGGTTATTACTGCATTCAAGGATACCAATGCTGGGGTTTATTATTGTGCTCATTGACACCAATGCTGGGGGGTATTTTTGTATTCATGGATACCGATTCTGGGGGTTGTTCATGTGCTCACCGACATCAATGCTAGGGGGTATTATTGCATTCACTGATACCAATGCTGGGGATTATTATTGTGCTCACTGGCACCAATGCTGGGGGGTATTACTGCAGTCACTCAAACCAATGCTGGGGTTTTTATTGTGGCTACTGACAATAATGATGACTATTCAGTGTTTTCCAGTACCTTGGAAAAAATGCAGCAGTAGTGAAATTTCAAGTGTTGGTGTGTTACAGCCCATTTACTTTGAATGCTGTGGGGTATTATTGCATTCACTGATGCCAATGCTGGGGGGTATTATTGCATTCACTGATGCCAATGCTGGGGGGCATTATTGCATTCACTGATACCAATGCTGGGGGGCATTATTGCATTCACTGACACCAATGCTGGGGGGTATTACTGCAGTCACTAAAACCAATGCTGGGGTTTTTATTTTGGCTACTGACACTAATGATGACTATTCAGTGTTTTGCAGTACCTTGGAAAAAATGCAGCAGTAATGAAATTTCCAGTGTTGGTGTGTTACAGCCTATTTACTTTGAATGGGCTGCCTAACCCAATGCAACGCACCTCAATGCATGAAAACACACTGGTATTGTGGTGTCCTCTAGAAGTGTGAGTGGCCATACTTGAGACCCTTTATTATTTTCAAGTTGGCCACCACTGTCCTAGTGCAGTATTGTAATCCAAGGCACAGGCGGCTGCAGAGAAGGCCCTCTGCTGCCTGTGTAGGAGCAGTGGTCTTTCTGCCCCTGCTAAGTGACAGCTAAAGCTCTCCAACTAGAACATCACACTCTCCCTGCTGCTTGGAGAGCTCTGATTCTGCACCAGAAAAGTGCAAGCTTAACCGTAAAGGTTTATTTTTGGACGTTTTAAGTATTTTTTACTATAGAAAATAGAGCAGAAGGAGTTAGAAGATGTAAAAGTAGACAGGACCTCCTAGTTTTATAGGAACAGAGCCAGGAAACATGGCAGGGAGATCTTGTTGTTGGAGTATCTAAGATATATCAGAAGGGGCTGATTCAGTACACCATTTTCGAACTAAAATGAAAATTGCACATAGCTAAATCTCAATATTATGCAGGTAAATACTGAATTTTAGAAGTATTAACTTGTTCACTATGTGCACTGTACTGTTTTAGAAAATGAGACTTGTTAAGGTACAGGTGTTGCAGGACAGAGGACAATGGCTTTATAATAACTAGAAAAGCTACAATTTCTGGGGAAATTGTGTGAAGTGTTATTGCCTCCACCAGTAGTCTACAACTGGAGTGGGCGGAGTAACTGGGCGGAGTGTTTGAAGTGAGTAAAGATAGTAAACATTACACTAACCAAGTGATTGATCAAATTTAAAAAGTGCACATGGCAAGCTTGATAGAGTGAGAAATGCATTTCAACTTTTATTTTTCAGCTCACACTCTAGCTTTTGTCACTCTGCTGCTTGCGCACACACCTGGGTTCCTATGGTAACTCACCCTACAGCAAGGGCAGAGAAGAGCAGTTAAAAACAAACTGCTCCAACTTGCTCACTTCACTGGCGGTTGCCATCTTCAAATGGTTGTAGTTTAATTATAAATCCTACACTGAAGAGCTTTATATTGTGAGAATCACAAGACCCAGACCTACATTTGGATGCATAGTATGTCTCTGAAATATTAAAAAAGGGAAACAGTCGCAGTTTAGAAATTGCCCTTCAAATTTGAGGTGGCTAGAGTGGAGCTTCAATGAATGTCAATGGGCGGCGTGAGTTGCAAACAAATGGTCATATTGTGAAAACTATCAGGACTATGGCTTAGCCATGAACATTTTTAGTTGCAGCAGGGATAGCTGAACGTTTTGATATAAGATTTGTGTAGGTGGGCTTGAAAATGAGGGAGTGATGGCAGTTTAGAAATCAAGTCCTGACTTTTCAGCTCCCACTCTAGCTCTTGTCAGCTCCCACTCTAGTTTTGAACATTCCGCCATTCATCCCTATGGGAACAATTTCACCACAAAAACGCTGATATTTTGTGAACCATTCGGCAAAACGTTCCACAAAGTAATAGCACACCAATCAGGAACAATCCGCACGTTTCGGTATATTACTGTCTATGTAGTGTAAAAACTGTGGGAGGATTTAGGGTGGTAAATTTGGCTGTAATAATAATAATATATATTTGAGATAACAGGAAGTGGTCGCCATGCAAGAACACTTAATGAGCAATGCTTGTCATTCCTGGAATAGGATGTGCCTGAGGATAACACACAAAGGTATAAAAATCTAAATACAAAGCATTCTTTAAAATGCATCTCTGCAACATACCATTATCTGAGATCTTCTTCGTAATCTTTGGGTACTTCTGGAACTTAATAAAATAATAGCTCTCGTATTCCATTAAAATGGTCTCCAGATCAACGTTGTCACAAACGTCAAAGCGTCTCATACTGACTTTGGCTTCTTGTTCCAGAGTGTTTGCTGTGTCCACATAACTGGAATAAAAATGATAAGAGCCAGACTGCAAGTTAAAGGAAATGTGTGTGCATTCATCTCTGTGTAAATATTCTTTTGGCTCATCTCATTCTAAATGTTCTTATTCAATTGTAAACCTCACATTTGAAATATGAACAAAGCATATCCTTCTATGGTGTGTAATTGTCTTAATTAAGAGCACTAAGTGCCATTTCTGTCTGCTCCTTTGTTCCTCTGCTATCAGTTCGAGTCACTTCTAAAAAGTTTTCCTGACACCAAGAGAAAAATGGTGACAGGGGAGAGACCTCCAGCAGTGTGACAGCCTCAGCTCTGTTCCTGTGAGCTGTGTGGAGGGGCGGGGGGGGGGAGTGAGTCCTTCCTTCCAATCAGCTTTCAGGGCTCTCCTCTATGAGCTCTGCAGTTATGATTGGAAGAGGAAGATTTCTACTAAACGAGGAGACAACAGCACAAAGAGCACATCAGATTGATTGTTAGTAGAATCCCTTGTACTGCTGCCCCCCTCTTTAGTAGAAATTCTCCGTCTCTGATTCCCCCCCTCAACATCCCCTGCCATCATCATTTTCCCAGTGCGGCAGGGGTTAATACAGCTGAGGGACAATTTTGGGTCTGTCTAGATCTCATCAGAAATTGACATCCTACCTATTTATTTCTGCCAAACGTGCCATAGTTCAAGCTTGGAGAACCCCTTCGGATGTCTTCCAGGGGTGAAGACCGGGATGAATGATATGTTGATCAATGAACAGATGTCTAGCGTTCTTCATGATTCTCATCCGAGATTCCTTAAAGTTTGGGAACCTTGGATACGTTATTCCTTGCCATCCCTGCCTCCTACTAGTTATGGCCTCTTATAGTCACTGCCTGTGCTAGCCCTGGATTCGTGATTCTTCTAGTTTTCCTTTCCTCCATGTTTTCTTTGATTCCTTTTTTTTTTTCCTCTTCTTCTTTTCTCTCTTTTTTCCGGTAATATGATGGATTGTTACTGCCATTATTTGGTTCTGCTTTTTGCCGTTCCTCCTTGTCATTAGACATTCCATTATTTGGCTAATACAAGTTAGCTGGATGTATCTAATTATGTATTATTGTTCTGCTCTGCCCCTGCGTGGGCGTATCTTGATCTTGTTGTATTCTTAAAACAAACCTTTCTTAATAAAAATATTGAACCAGAATAGAGCTGAGGGAGTCGTGACAGGCTCTCATCAAGAGTGCCAGCTCTGCCCATCCACCCTCCCTCTTCCATTCATAGAAGCTGTACTATTGCTTTTATGAATAAAACACAATTTATGAATGGAAGAGGCAAATCGTTCCTCCTATCCTCCATTCATAGATTTTTCATTCATATGAAAGATAGTATGTCTTCTATGAGTGGAGGAGGTAGGCGAAAAGGGCGGGGATAATCGGGTTGTATACTGCTGTGATTAACCAGCAGGTGAGTTGTGATATGTGCAATTAACAGCATCTAACTGCAGGCTGCTATAGGATAGGCCCTGTGAATGGAATGCTGTTTTTTCATCACTCACACACACAATTTGTTGTCCTCCTTCAGCCAGTGTCTCTCCTTGATGTGCCCTTGTGCTCACCCCCAGGTGGAAAGCCAGCATTGCTGACTTCCTACTCATCTGTGGGATTTTAGCCATGCTTCCAGTGAGTAAACTATGATAGAATAAAAGTAGAATATGGAATTACCTTGAGCCCGGGTTCACACATGTGCGGTGCGGTACATCGCATGTGATTCACACAGGAACCGCACCGCATTCCTGTGCGAACCACATGCGATTTGTGTGCGGTGTGATCAGAGCCATACCCTTTTTTGGGTTTGCAGTAGAATCGGATCGCATAGGTATTCACACCTATGCGATGCGATTCTGCACATCGCACTGCGTTTAGCAGACCGATTTCGGGGTGTTGTTAACTTAACATACACACCCGCAAAGATTCGCATGAACGGGGTGCGATTCTGATGCGGTGCGGAATTTGCACTGAAATGCTGCAAATTCCACACTGCATCAGCGTGAATCAGGACTAAAATATATACAGTGGAGAAAATAGTTATTTAATTTCCTGCAGATTTTGTAACTTTGCCCACTTACAAAGAAATGAAGGGTCTAGAACAGAGGTGAGCAAACTTTTTGACTTGAGGGCCGCAATGGGTTCATATATTGGACCCGGGGGCCGGACCAAGAGTAGATGAATGATGTGTATGTGTCATCCATAGTAAGTATAGTAATATTCCCCCATAGTAAGCATAGTAATTAATCCCCCATATAGTAATTCATCCCCCATAGTAATTCATCCCCCATATAGTAATTCATCCCCCATATAGTAATTCATCCCCCATAGTAATTCATCCCCCATATAGTAATTCATCCCCCATAGTAATTAATCCCCCATATAGTAATTCATCCCCCATATAGTAATTCATTCCCCCTATAGTAATTCATCCCCCATAGTAATTCATCCCCCCTATAGTAATTCATCCCCAATATTAATTCATCCCCCATATTAATTCATCCCTCATATAGTATTTCATTCCCCACAGTACTATTCCCCCCCAAGTAGTAAGCCAAGTCCCCCCTGTGTCAATTCACTTACCTTTGCTCTGCGCGTTCCTCTCGCCGTGTTCCCGCGCCGTGTTCCCGCGCCGTTCCGGTCTTCAGGGCGGACTGTGAGAGGAGCCTAGCTCCCCTCACGTTCCTCACGCTGCCCCGCCTACAGACATCCTGACAGCCGATGTTTGCCACGCTCCGCGGGCCGTAGTTTGCCCATTTCTGGTCTAGAATTTGTATCATAGGTGTATTTTAAATGATAGAGAAAGAATATCAACCGAAGATTCAGAAAAAACACGATACAAATGTTGTAAATTGAGTTGCAGTTCAGTGAGTAAAATAAGTATTTGATCCCCAACCAACCAACAATAATTCAATATTAAAAGTAAGCAGCTACAGTATTTGTAGCCGCCGACTTTTGATTTTTTTGGGGGGGAGACTGGAGCTCCTCTTTAAGTACTAATTATGGGCTTCCACTAATTAATAAGGTTGTTTGATATACTGGAGCACTTTTAAGTTGTATTTTATCTAAAATATGTGAATAAAAGTAGTATATTTTTAGGTTTTTAGTTGTAATCCTTGGGTACCTCCAAAGTCCACTTGACCACAACTTTTTTAGGGTACCCCCTTATACCTGAAAATTCCCAATAATAGTGATTACTTTAATGTAGTATGTTTTAAATGATTGCAAAGGTTCTTTTTTCAATATGTTATATTTACCTGCTCTCTGCAATCGTTTTGCACAGAGTGGCCCCAATTCTCCTCTTCTGGGGTCCCCCTCTTGCACTCTAGGCTCCTTCTCTTTTCACAGTGCCACCATAGGAAGCCACTTCCTATGGTGGCACAAGTAAGGACTCAATCTCGAGCCACACTGTGTGTGTTTATTGACATACACAGTGCGGTTTGGCCTTGCCCCCTACGCCATCACTGGATTGACAGCAGTAGCAGCCAGTGGCTCCTGCTGTTCTTATTGAGCCCAGTGAGCAGGGAGAGAGAGAGAGCAGTGCCGGCTTCTCTTGGCACAGTGCTGGATCGAGATTGGGCTCAGTTAAGTGTTTAGGGGGGCTGGGGGTGAGCTGCACATAAATTGTTTTCTTGACAAGTAAAAAACCTGAAGCCTTTACAATCACTTTAACAGACCAAAAGTTTAAAAATAAAAGCAGTTCAGTGTTAGGGATTGCAGTAAGAATACAGTGGTTCTAAATCCTAGGCTCTGGTTCACACTGGTGCGACGTGTCCTGCGATTTAATAGTTTCAAATCGCATGACAAGTTGCACCCAATTATCTGGAACCGGTCAAATTGGTCTGACTCCACCAAAGTCGCACTGATTTTGAAAATAGTTCTTGCACTATTCCTTATGATTTCCGGGGTGACTTGCATAGACACCTGTGCATGAAGTCGCACAGATGTCTGCCAAGTTGCACTGACATGCAGCTTTGTAGTCGTGCGACTTCAAGTGATGTAGTGGAATTTCAAAGTCGGATCCAATGTGAACGAGGGCTTTCGAGATTTGTTTTGTAGACACAGACAGCACAGCTTGGATCAAGCCCACACGAGTGCCCCCATAGAAAATGTCTTTCTATGGGGGCACTTCCTAAAGAGGAGGAGCCAGGACCGCTGGCGGGGGACCACAGAATGAGGAGGATCGGGGCTGCTCTGTGCAAAACCATTATACAGAGCAGATAACTATAACATGTTTATTTTTTTAATGGTTCGACTCCACCAAAGTCGTTCTGATTTTGAAAATAGTTCTTGCACTATTCCTTATGATTTCCGGTGCGACTTGCATAGACATCTGTGCATGAAGTCGCACAGATGTCTGCCAAGTTGCACTGACATGCGGCTTTGTAGTCGTGCGACTTCAAGTGAAGTAGTGCAATTTCAAAGTCGGATCCAGTGTGAACCAGGGTTTTCGAGATTTTTTTTGTAGACACAGACAGCACAGCTTGGGATCAAGCCCACACGAGTGCCCCCATAGAAAATGTCTTCTAAAAAGGAGGAGCCAGGACTGCTGGCAGGAGACCACAGAAGAGGAGGATTGGGGCCGCTCTGTGCAAAACCATTACACAGAGCAGATAAGTGTAACATGTTTATTATTTTAATAAAAAAAATAAAGCTTTACAATCAACCAACCACCCCTGTGTTAAAGTACCACTTCTAGAAATGTCCAGACCTGTACAACACACAAACAAACGGTGGACAAACATAAAAAAACATAGTACTATGTATTGTGTACTCACCCTTCCTGCGTAAGGTAATGCATAATCAGGATCAGGAGGTTTTTCCTTCTGGCCTCTGTCCTGAGTTCATCCTGGAAAACAGAAATGGTAAATTTTAATAGAAATAAAACATTAGCACACCAGTGAGCACAAATGCACAGCCACTGGTATGTGCTGGGATGGTGCTGGTATGTGCTGGGATGGGGCTGGTATGTGCTGGGATGGGGCTGGTATGTGCTGGGATGGGGCTGGTATGTGCTGGGATGGGGCTGGTATGTGCTGGGATGTTCTCTGGATGGTGCTGGTATGTGCTGGGATGGGGCTGGTATGTGCTGGGATGGGGCTGGTATGTGCTGGGATGGGGCTGGGATGGTGCTGGTATGTGCTGGGATGGGGCTGGTATGTGCTGGGATGGGGCTGGTATGTGCTGGGATGGTGCTGGTATGTGCTGGGATGGTGCTGGTATGTGCTGGGATGGGGCTTGTATGTGCTGGGATGGGGCTGGTATGTGCTCTGGATGGTGCTGCTATGTGCTGGGATGCTGCTGGTATGTGCTGGGATGGGGCTGGGATGTGCTGGGATGGGGCTGGTATGTGCTGGGATGGTGCTGGGATGTGCTCTGGATGGTGCTGGTATGTGCTGGGATGGTGCTGGGATGGGGCTGGTATGTGCTGGGATGGGGCTGGTATGTGCTCTGGATGGTGCTGGTATGTGCTGGGATGGTGCTGGTATGTGCTGGGATGGTGCTGGTATGTGCTGGGATGGTGCTGGTATGTGCTGGGATGGTGCTGGGATGTGCTGGGATGGGGCTGGTATGTGCTGGGATGGTGCTGGTATGTGCTGGGATGGTGCTGGGATGTGCTCTGGATGGTGCTGGGATGTACTGGGATGTGCTGGGATGTGCTCTGGATGGTTCTGGTTCAACCAGTTTAATGTTTTTTCACATAACATTAATGAGTGGAATGTCACAAGTAACATTTCGATATAATTATTTTCCCCACCTCAGCGTTATGTGATGGTCCGTGCTGCCGCAGCCTATGCTGCAAATGTGTGCAAAGGAAACCCCTTGTTTTTAACATGAACTGTTAGACGGGTCAGTTTGGTTTGTTGCAGGCTGGTAAGTGAGCTGCAAGTTTATATTTTTTGACATGTGTTGCCCTTCCATGTGCCCCTTGCTGCAAAGGATAGTTATTGGTTGGGGTGGTTGCCGTTTGTAGGGTTCATGTCGCAATCTGCTGCTCTGAAAAAATTGCTGCTTGCTTTGCTGAGGTGTGTACTGGAAAAAGTACCGCATGTAACACTGTGGTGTGAACTGACACCATTGGAAACAAGGCATTTTGCCTACGTGTTGGGGCTGTGCTGGAAATAGCTGACAGTGTAACCCCAACGCCTTAGGCTTCATGCACATGGGCATATTAACATTCATGTTTACACTGAACCTTTTGCTAGCAGATGGCAGTGAAATCAACTATAAAAATGCTTGTTTTTGGCACATTTACAGATGTATGGTATTTAGAAGCCTATGAGCAGATACTCATTCTACTGGCCTGAATCTTAATTTATTTGAGCTACTGCAATGAATTTACATGCATTTGGCAGCATTTATGCATGTATGAGCACCTATAAGCATCAATTTTGCCAGTAAACTCCTCTCTGAACGCAAGTTTCGGGACAATTTTTATGCTGTTCTAAACCGTAAGTCCAAATGCCACATAGGCGTGCGCACAGCGTGTGTCGAGTTTCAGGATGGAGAAAGAGGGAAGGGGTAAATAAGTCATTTACTGGCCCCTTCGTTTTCTGAATGAACACAGCGAGTGATCAATACCGTTCACTCATTGTTCATTCATTACTATCCAGTGCAGCTGAGGCTGCAGAGAAAGTGACTGAGGAATCTCTGTCTCCAGTCCCTTTGTCTGTCTCAAAATTGATACATCGGGGGTCTATTTAGACCCCTGATATTCCACCAAAGCCCCCCCAACAGGGCTCTTAAACTGTAAAAAAATGTAATTAAATTATCTTTTTAAATAATTAAAAAAATAAAATTGCAAAAAATAATATAAAAAAAAAACTAACACCAATCTTTGCCCTACTGACACCATCCGCTGTGCTACTGACAGCAACCTCTGCCCTACTGACCCCATCAACTGCTCTGTTGACACTGTTCACTGCTCCAATGACACCATCCATGTTTTAATACATTTTAAAATGTTTTACATGTTTGCCCATTCTTCTTTGCAAAATAGCTCAAGCTCTGTCAGATTGGATGGAGAGCGTCTGTGAGCAACAATTTTCAAGTCTTGCCACAGATTCTCCATCGGATTTAGGTCTGGACTGTGACTGGGCCATTCTAACACATGAATATTTGATCTAAACCATCCATTGTAGCTCTGGCTGGATGTTTCAGGTCGTTGTCCCGATGGAAGGTGAACCTCCGCCCCGGTCTCAAGTCTTTTGCAGACTCTAACAGGTTTTCTTCTAAGATTTCCCTGTGTTTGGCTCCATCTATCTTCACATCAACTCTGAACAGCTTCCCTGTCCCTGCTGAAGAAAAGCATCCCCACAACATGATGCTACCACCACCATGTTTCACGGTGGGGATGGTGTGTTCAGGGTGATGTGCAGTGTTAGTTTTCCGTCACACATAGCGTTTTGTATTTAGGCCAAAACCTTCTTCCACATGTTTGCTGTGTCCCCCACATGGCTTCTCAGAAACTGCAAACGGGACATCTTACGGCTTTCTTTCAACAATGGCTTTCTTTTTGCCTCTCTTCCATAAAGGCCAGATTTGTGGAGTGCACGACTAATAGTTGTCCTGTGGACAGATTCTCCCCCCTGAGCTGTGGATCTCTGCAGCTCCTCCAGAGTTCCCATGGGCCTCTTGGCTGCTTCTCTGATGAATGCTCTCCTTGCCCGGCCTGTCAGTTGAGGTGGATGGCCATGTCTCGGTAGGTTTGCAGTTGTGCCATACTCTTTCCATTTTCGGATGATGGATTGAACAGTGCTATGTGAGATATTCAAAGATTGGGATATTTTTGTATAACCTAACCCTGCTTTAAACTTCTCTACGATTTTATCCCTGACCTGTCTGGTGTGTTCCTTGGCCTTCATGATGCTGTTTGTTCACTAATGTTCTCTAACAAACCTCTGAGGGCTTCACAGAACAGCTGTATTTATACTGAGATTACATTACACACAGGGGGACTCTATTTACTAATTAGGTGACTTCTGAAGGCAATTGGTTTCACTAGATTTTAGTTAGGGGTGTCAGAGTAAAGAGGGCTGAATACAAATGCATGCTAAACTTTTCAGATATTTATTTGTAAAAAATGTTGAAAACCATTTCTCATTTTCCTTCCACTTCACAATTATGTGCCACTTTGTGTTGGTCTATCACATAAAATCCCCTGAAAAATCAAATTTACGCTATTGGTTGTAACATGACAAAATGTGGAAAATTTCAAGGGGTATGAATACTTTTTCAAGGCACTGCATGTATGTATTAATGGACCAATTTTTAATCAGAGTCTTGCATCAAGTCAGTGAAACTCCTGGGATATGGATCTGGTCAGTGAAGTAGCAGAGGGGGTTGTTAATCAGTTTCAGCTGCTTTGGTGTTAATGAAATTAGCAACAGGTGCACTAAATGGGCAAAACATGACTGATGTTACAGGTGGAGGCCACTGATATTTTTCCCCTACTCGTTTTTTCTGACTGGTTTTCACTAGCTTTGCATTTGGCTAGGGTCAGTGTCACTGCTGGTAGCATGAGGCGATACCTGGACCCTACAGAGGTTGCACAGGCAGTCCAACTCCTCCAGGATGGCACATCAATACGTGCCATTGCCAGAAGGTCTGCTGTGTCTCCCAACACAGTCTCAAGAGCATGAAGGAGATTCCAGGAGACAGGCAGTTACTCTAACAGAGCTGGACAGGGCCATAGAGGGTCCTTAGACACTTGTCTGTTAATTCACCGGATTTATTTATTTAATGCGTGTAAGGTGACTATTGTAATTGTATTGTATTGACAAGTGAATAAATCCGGTGAATTAACAGACAAGTACCGGTCCTTAACCCATCAGCAGGACCGGTATCTGCTCCTTTGTGCAAGGAGGAACAGGATGAGCACTGCCAGAGCCCTACAAAATGACCTCCAGCAGGCCACTGGTGTGAATGTCTCTGACCAAACGATCAGAAACAGACTTCATGAGGGTGGCCCGAGGGCCCGACGTCATCTAGGGGGCCCTGTGCTCACTGCCTGGCACCATAGAGATCGATTGGCATTTGCCATTGAACACCAGAATTGGCAGGTCCACCACTGGCACCCTGTGCTTTTCACAGATGAGAGCAGGTTCACCCTGAGCACATGTGACAGACATGAAAGGGTCTGGAGAAGCCGTGGAGAACGTTCTGCTGCCTGTAACATGGTTCAGCATGACTGTTTTGGTGGTGGGTCAGTGATGGTCTGGGGAGGCATATCCATGGAGGGACGCACAGACTTCTACAGGATAGTCAGTGGCATCCTGACTGCCATTGGGTATCGGGATGAAATCCTTTTACCCATTGTCAGACCCTACGCTGGTGCAGTGGGTCCTGGGTTCCTTCTCGTACATGACAATGCCGGCCTCATGTGGAGAGTATGCAGGCAGTTCCTGGAAGATGAAGGAATTGATACCATTGAATGGCCCCCACACTCGCCTGACCTAAATCCAATAGAACACCTCTGGGATGTCATGTTTCGGTCCATCCACCACCGCCAGGTTGCACCTCAGACTGTCCAGGAGCTCAGTGATGCCCTGGTCCAGATCTGGGAGGAAATCCCCCCAGGACACCATCCGTTGTCTCATTAGGAGCCTCCCCCGACGTTGTCAGGCATGCATACAAGCACATGGGGGCCATACAAACTACTGAGGACCATTCTGAGTTGCTGCAATGACATTTCAGCAAAATGGACTCGCCTGCTGCATCATCATTTCACTTTGATTTTCAGGGAGTCTTTGAATTCAGTCCTCTGTAGGATGATAATTTTAATTTCCATCAAACACATTACCCAGTCCATATCAGTATAGATATCCAGATATTCAGTGTTCCTTTATTTTTTTGAGCAGTGCTTGCGTGTATATATATATATATATATATATACACACATACACATACATACATATACTATACACACACATATACATATATATGTATTTGAGCTTTGGGGTGCACACCCCACTGCAATGGGCTACGCTCACAATGAAAAGCCACAATGTGCATGGACAAATTGGCTGACAGGGACCTGCATTGGGAAGCATAAAAGCAAAATGAAAGATGCCTTGTAAAGCCTTGTTTTTCCTGCCTGTGTGCATGAGACCTACATTTTTTCAAAGCTGCATGAATTTGTCAATCGCTCGGATTGCTTTTCAGAGAGCATTTGACAGATGGGGAGCAGGTATTTTGTCACCTCCTCAACACCTGCTTTAACCCCTGGAACCCTGCACTAGTGCACTGCACGTGGTTGCAGAGGGGCCCCATTTTCTTGAAAGCGTTGCACTCAAAGGGTGTAATTCCTGCCGTGGCCACAGAGCAACTCATCCCAGCCGTAGCATGTGTACACCCCCGGCTTCTGCCTCTTCAGCTAAAGAGGGAGTGGTTGGGGACGGTAAAAACACAGCTCAACTGCAGAGTTTTTCCGCCCCTCGTTCATTAGTGTGAATAAGCCCTTATACTGTATCTCCCTGGAGTTCAGCTTAAACACAGAATCTTGTTTGGTGCGAACCAAGAGATATTTTTCCTGCAAATCTCCAGAAAATGTAGAAAAGCCGATTTCCGCTCCAGTGTAATCACAGTGCTTAATGGCCATGGCAGGGATACCGGCTGTAATTATTACGATGCAAATAGATGTTAAAATCTTTAAATGTTAACTAACATAAAAATGTTTAAAAACTAATGACTGAAAACACTTTCATTAAACCCAACTGCTCCACTCCATCTACAAATAATTAGTAGGCGCCGGAGAAAAATAGGCCGGGAAGGCATCCATTCTAAAAAGCAATTAAAACTGTTAAGTGCTTCTACAAATGAACAATGCTTATTAAGTGGATTAGCCTAATGAAATGTTTCCAAATCAGAGGAATAGGTTTGTGAAGGGGAGACATCTATTTAAAGGGGAACTAGTTTGCATTATCAAGTAATACCAAATGATCTTCTGGAAATAGAATGTGTTTGTGTTGTTTATTAAACATAAACAATCATATGGTGCAGCGCTAAAAAAGAACTAAATATATACACAACTAAAATATATAAAACAAAACAGATATCATTACTGTAGAGATCCTACAGGGATCTATCACAAAGTGCCATATAGTGTAGATGGTGAAACAAAACAACTACAGGTGAAACTCGAAAAATTAGAATATGGTGCAAAAGTTCATTTATCTCAGTGCAGCAACTTAAAAGGTGAAACTAATATATGAGATAGACTCATTACATGCAAAGCAAGATAGTTCAAGCCGTGATTTGTCATCATTGTGATGATTATGGCTTACAGCTCATGAAAACCCCAAATCCACAATCTCAGAAAATGAGAATATTGTGAAAAGGTGCAATATTCTCGGCTCAAAGTGTCCCACTCTAATCAGCTAATTAAGCCATAACACCTGCAAAGGGTTCCTGAGCCTTTAAATGGTCTCTCAGTCTGGTTCAGTAGGAATCACAATCATGGGAAAGACTGCTGACCTGACACCATCACTGACACCCTCCATAAGGAGGGAAAGCCTCAAAAGGTAATTGCAAAAGAAGTTGGATGTTCCCAAAGTGCTGTATCAAAGCACATTAATAGAAAGTTATGTGGAAGGGAAAAGTGTGGAAGAAAAAGGTGCACAAGCAGCAGGGATGACCGCAGCCTGGAGAGGATTGTCAGGAAAAGGCTATTCAAAAGTGTTGGGGACTTTCACAAGGAGCGGACTGAGGTTGGAGTCAGTGCATCAAGAGCCACCACACACAGACGGATCCTGTACATGGGCTTGAAATGTCGTATTCCTCTTGTCAAGCCGCTCCTGAACAACAAACAACGTCAGAAGCGTCTTACCTGGACTAAAGAAAAACATCACTGGTGTCAGTGGGAGGAATAGTTCCCCATCATTGGTGTCAGTGGGAGGAATAGTGCTCCATCATTGGTGTCAGTGGGAGGAATAGTGCCCCATCATTGGTGTCAGTGGGAGGAATAGTGCTCCATCATTGGTGTCAGTGGGAGGAATAGTGCTCCATCATTGGTGTCAGTGGGAGGAATAGTGCTCCATCATTGGTATTAGGGGAAGGAATAGTGCCCCATCATTGGCGTCAATGGGAGGAATAGTGCCCCATAATGAGTGTCAGTGGGATCAATAGTGCCCCATCATTAGTGTCAGTGGGAGGAATAGTGCCCCATTATTGGTGTCAGTGGGAGGAATAGTGTCCCATCATTGATGTCATTGGGAAGAATAGTGCACCAATGTTGGTGTCAGCGGGAGGAATAGCGCTCCATCATTGATGTTAGTGGAAGGAATGTTGTCCCATCAATGGTGTCAGTGAGAGGAATAGTGCCCCATCATTGGTATCAGTGGGAGGAATAGTGCCCCATCCTTGGGTGTCAGTGGGAGGAATAGTGCCCCATCATTGGTGTCAGCGAGGGGAACAGTGCCACATTGGTATCAGTGGGAGGAAGAGTGCCCCATTGGTGCTGTCAGGGAAAGGAATGGTGTCCCATTATTGGTGTCAGTTGGAGGAATTGTGCCCCAAGGGCTGGATAAAGAAAAGCAAAAAGGACCACATCCAGCCCTTGGGCAGTAGTTTGGAGACCACTGCTTTAAACCATAAAGACATTACAAATGAAAATAGAAATGGTATACAGAACCTAAGGGATAGATGTATACTACAAAAACTCTTTATTAGCTGCCATGTAAAAATAACATGTAAAACATGTGATCAGTACCAATCACTCATTGTATTCATTCAGGAAATCAAGGGGCTGGTAAATGTGACATATTTACTGGACCCTTTCCCCAACTGTCCATCCTGAAGGATCCTATTGTGTGCTTGCTGGTGGGAAGGAGAGGAGGGAAGCTGGCAGCACTGTGAGGGTGGGGGCACACAGTGGGACCTTGGCAGCAGGGAGAAAGGTATGGTGCACAGGGAGTGTGATGGGTGAGGGGGGTTGTGGGGGACTGGAACCAATTCCCTGGTATGGCTCTCTCTGCAGCAGCTGAAAGCCAGTGGAAGGAGAGGAGCTTTCAGCTGCTGTAGAGAGAGCAATACAGGGGATCAGTTCCAGTAATCGCCCTGCCCACTATGCCAATCACCCTCCCTGCCTACATCTGATTCACCCAGCTGCCTGGGCCCCCCTGCTGGCCTGGACTCTGTACAGGAGGACTGGTGGTACCCCCTTATCCACGGCCCTGGCCATAATCTCCTCGGACACGTCACAGGTTCCAAGAGGTTGCGGGGCCATTCAGAAAGTGCAGCGCGTCTTGCCCATGTGTAGTGGCTTCCAACATCCAAGATGGCAGCACCAGGGACCCAAAGACCGGTGAAGAACCGACCCAGGTAGAGAGTCCGCAGGTATAGTATTTATAGCTGCTGACCTTCAATTTAAAAAAAAAAAACAACCAAAGCTCCTCTTTAAATACCACAGGACCAAAAAAAGATGGAGAACCGTCTTCCCAGAAGATGACCAGACTGGCCTGAATTTGAGGAGACTTGTATAACTTTCTTCAAAACATATACAGAGATCCGGATTCAAATGTTTCACCAGGTCTGCCATACTCCATCTAAACATCAGAAGCTCAAAATTCAACCAACTGCCCTATGCCTCAGAGGCTGCGACATTGTAGCAGACTTCCTCCATACCACGTGGTCCTGTGATTGCATTCACGTTTTCTGGTCTGAGGTCACTGCCTTTGTGGAACGTCTGATGGAAATACAGACTCAACAAATTACCAATTGCTAAAACCAATGGCAACCATTGGACAATTTTGCTGCCTTTGACACAGTTGACCACTTGCTCCTCCTCCAAAAGCTCCCCTACCTTGGCCTTCAAGACTCATCTCTTTCCTGATTCTCCTAACCTTACCAACCAGAGTGGTTCTGACCAATCAGAACTGCTCTGATCTGTCCTGGCATCCCTAGGGAAAGGACAGGAAGAAAAGTGCGGTTTTCAAGCACCAGAACCACTGCACTGGACTGCATGGACAGAAAAACTGTATCACCCACACAGGTAAATGCAGCAGGACAGGGTAGTGGGGAGGGTGAAGGGTGTTAGTTTGTCTTTTCCCTTTTTTTGAGAATGTGAACTGATCCTTTAATACTAAATGGGATTTTTCTGTGAAGTGATCATGATTTATTATTGCATATTATTTTTAATAGGAACTAATAAAGAGCTTTTGTATTGTACATTACCCTTAGACTCTGTGTACCATTTCTTTCTTTTTTCTCTTATGAGACTAAGAAAATGATTCCTTCTGCCTGCAGCAGACTGATGACATCATCTCAGCCTAGGCAAAGTCACTGGACAGAAGGCCAAAAACTGCTGATAAGGAGAGAGCTGTTGCTGTGACATAGGAATAAAGACATTTATTCATGCAGACTAAGGGTCCGTTCACACCAGTGGGTGCACATTATGGGGCACATAACACACAGGTGCTGGAATGCGTTGTTATGAAACATAAAAATATTTTTTCTTTAAAAGTTAACAAGAAAACTTCTTTCAACTCTATGCACAAAAAACACTTTTTTTTCATTGTTTCTGAAGGTGCATGCATTTGGGCAGAT
Organism: Staurois parvus; assembly: GCF_062004578.1. NCBI lineage: Eukaryota > Metazoa > Chordata > Amphibia > Anura > Ranidae > Staurois > Staurois parvus. The sequence goes on from NW_028318068.1 coordinate 1,355,868, forward strand.
CGGAGGTCTTAAACAGGAGCTCCGGACTCCCTCCAAAAAAATAAAAGTCAGCAGCTACAAATAATGTAGCTGCTGAATTTTATTATAAGGAAACTTACGTGTCCAGGGTTCCAGTGCCGTCCGCACCCCGGCTAGTTACTCGAGTTCCCGGCGCCAGCACTGCAAGTAAGGGGAGACTGGAAGTGAAGTCTTGTGGCTATAGCGCTGCGCCTTGAGATTGGTCCCGCAGTGAAGTGTCCTAGAAGACTGCGGGGGGAACTAGGGGGGCTGAGCATCCGGATCACTTCGCCACAGTGAACTGAGCCGGAAGTGGGAGTGGGTACTGTCACGATCGCGGCGTCAGACCCCAGACCTTCTCACCAAACTCGTGACCGAAGGACTGGCCGATCCAGACCGCAATGTGACGTGCGTAACAAGGCCACACCCAACTGCACCCTACACAGCGATTTTCCAGCTAATGGATTTCAATCTGTGCCTGCAGCCTGGATGCGCTTGTTACTGGGTCAGGTTAATTGGGCAACTGACCCTTACACACTGCCACCACCCCTTTTTTGTACAGAGAAAGAGGAAATTCTCTTTATCAAATATACACTATAATGGTTGAAAAGTCGTCTGTCCAATACGGTCACCGCAGGCCGATTGGGCAGAGGATTAAACAAACACAGTAGCGTCTCTTTAGAGGCAGGAATTCGTAAATTGCAATAAAGCGCTTTAGAAACAGTCTAACACTTTCAGAAAGAAAGATTTATTACTAAAAGAGTCAAAAAGGTGCAATAAAATATTTACAGAAAAAGATGTAACTAAGATATATATATATATATATACATACAAAGAACCATAGCACAGCAAAGAGATAACAGGGAGAAGTTAAAGGGTTAAGTTACTTGCCATTTAAGCCTTTGATGTAAGCAGATCCAAGCTGCAGAGTGAAAGGGTCTCCCCAGGTGGTATTGATGTTACAGAAGGGAAATGTCTTCAACTTACTCTTTAGGCCTGCTAGCCTGTTTTTTAAAGTCCCCCAGCAGGTGGGGTGGCTCTAAGTAACTGACCAATACACTGATTAGGGAGGGATCGTCGGGCGGAACTCTGAATTAGAACCAACATCTTTCCTAATCCATATTTTGGCCTATAACTTTCCAGCTGCACAAGCGACAATCTCTCCGCGGGTATTTCATTATGCAAATAAGTCTAAGGATCATGTAGATATGAATTATGAGATTGTAGGCCGCGTGGTTCACGAGCTCTATGTTTCTGCTTCCCTGAGCGTGCAAAACAAATGGAGAAACCTATCAGAACGTCCGTCTGCGCGTTGGCCATCTGACGAGGTGCGCGGTTTTTATGTAAGTCTTCCATATTTCAAGATATGAAACATAGGGGAAAAACTGACTTGAAGAATGTTCATTTAATTCTGTCACCTACGCTGCTAGGTTTTATGAGGTTAAGACCTCTTTCAATTCCTAGGAAAAGCTGCCTTATCTCTGTTACGAGGTGAGAGATTCCACAGGTTCTTGGGCAGAGTGGTGCCAAGTGGCTCCCTGCTGGGATCTGGCCTGTGACACTTTTAACACACACACATCTGTCAGGTGCCTCTCAGAAAGGGAGGGGGAAGGAGAATAAAGAATAAATGAATACTTTTAATAAAAGGGGGAATCTGCGTCCATCTCTGATGTGCAAGTTTGCTACAGGTACCTGTCAAAACCAGGTACCTGCTCCCCCCAAAAAAGTGCCAAATGTGGCAGGGGAGGGGAGGAGGGTGGAGCTCCATTTTAAGGTGCATGCATTGGGGCAGATCTGAGGTATTAGGGTTCATGCATTGGGGCAGATCTGAGGTATTAGGGTTCATGCATTGGGGCAGATCTGAGCTATTAGAGTTCATGCATTGGGGCAGATCTGAGGTATTAGGGTTCATGTATTGGGGCAGATCTGAGCTATTAGGGTTCATGCATTGGGGCAGATCTGCGGTATTAGGGTTCATCTATTGGGGCAGATCTGCGGTATTAGGGTTCATCTATTGGGGCAGATCTGAGGCATTAGGGTTCATGCATTGGGGCAGATCTGCAGTATTAGGGTTCATCTATTGGGGCAGATCTGAGGTATTAGGGTTCATGCATTGGGGCAGATCTGAGGTATTAGGGTTCATGCATGGGGGCATATCTGAGGTATTAGGGTTCATGCATCGGGGTAGACCTGCGGTATTAGGGTTCATGCATCGGGGTAGATCTACGGTATTAGGGTTCATGCATCGGGGTAGATCTGAGGTATTAGGGTTCATGCATCGGGGTAGATCTGCAGTATTAGGGTTCATGCATCGGGGTAGATCTGCGGTATTAGGGTTCATGCATTGGGGCAGATCTGAAGTATTAGGGTTCATGCATCGGGGTAGATCTGCAGTATTAGGGTTCATGCATCGGGGTAGATCTGCGGTATTAGGGTTCATGCATTGGGGCACATCTGAGGTATTAGGGTTCATGCATTGGGGCAGATCTGAGGTATTAGGGTTCATGCATGGGGGCAGATCTGAAGTATTAGGGGGAGTAAATGCCCGTGTATCGGGATATATCTGAGGTCTTCAAGTGCATGCAATAAGGGTTATCTGAGGTGTGAAGAAGCATGCATTAAGGCCCCTTTCACATGGACAGCACAGGAGCAGTAAAAACTGGCAGTTGATCCACATTTTTTCACCCCCCCCCCCCCCCCGTCAACCACCCACCTACCTAAAGCCTACCAGGTATTCAGGTACATGCACTAGGTCTGATCTGAGGTGGGAAGGTACATGCATTGGGGCTGATCTGAGGTTGGTAGGTACATACATTGTGGCTGATCTAAGGTGGGTAGGTACATGCACTGGGGCTGATCTGAGGTGGGTAGGTACATGCATTGGGGCTGATCTAAGGTGGGTAGGTACATGCATTGGGGCTGATCTAAGGTGGGTAGGTACATGCATTGGGGCTGATCTGAGGTGGGTAGGTACATGCACTGGGGCTGATCCAAGTAGGTACATGATTTGGGGCTGATCTGATGTGGGAAGGTACATACATTGGGGCTGATCTGAGGTAGGTACATGCATTGGGGCTGATCTGAGGTAGGTACATACATTGGGGCTGATCTGAGGTAGGTACATGCATTGGGGCTGATCTGATGTAGGTACATGCACTGGGGCTGATCTGAGGTAGGTACATGCACTGGGGCTGATCTGAGGTAGGAAGGTACATGCATTGGGGCTGATCTGAGGTAGGAAGGTACATGCATTGGGGCTGATCTGAGGTAGGTACATGCACTGGGGCTGATCTGAGGTAGGTACATGCATTGGGGCTGATCTGAGGTAGGTACATGCACTGGGGCTGATCAGAGGTGGGAAGGTGTTTATCTGAGCTCTGTTGTTCACTGGCACACAATTGTCAGTTGCCTGTAAACTGACACTTGATATGGAAAAGGTTGCTCCCCCGCTGATCTACCAATATTAATAAATCAAATATAATCAGTCTCCGTTTTCTGCCAGACTTTCACTCTTAACAATGTAAAAATGTATTTGCAAATGACGGGATTACCAAAGCCTCAGACACGGTGTGGGAACACAATACACGCTCTATCCGTGTAGCCAGGATACAACGTAACATGAATACAGATACAGTCACCCCACTGGTAGGAGCCAGGCTTAGTGTTCTGCTGCCCTCTAGTGGTGCCGTCAGCTTAGAGTTTCTCACCTGCTACATTGTATCATCTTCTATTACTGGAAACATTTACCAAGCAACCCGAAGCCGGCCACACATGGATCACAATTTGTTCGGTTCAGCAGGAACTGGTCGAATTTCAATGCATCCAGCCTTTCCTGTTCATGAGAAGCTGATCTATTGACCGACATGTTAGGAAATGTATCTACTGATGAACCAACTTGTTGGACAATTTTTCTGCAGCCAATCGGCTGCAGCGCTGATCAGTGTATTCTGACAATTTTCAATCAATGTATGGCCAGCTTTAAAGTTTGCATATTTAAGTTTGCCAAAATTGACATTTACTAAATCTTTAGGACCCCTTAAGAACTGCACTTCTCACAATCCAAGAATATTCATGCATTGGGTTGCAATGTATTAGGTCAGCCCCAGGGGCGGACTGACCATTGGGAAACTCGGGCACTGCCCTAGGGCCCGGGGTCAGTAGGGGGCCCCATGAGATGCCCCTGGTACCTTTTTCATAGGTTATTTTGAGTGTGGGCAAGGACACAGGGGCCCCATGATGCCCTATTGGCCGGGGGCCCCATGAGTTGTCAGTCCGCCCCTGGTTAGCCCATTCATTAATAGGGGGGGGGGGCAGAATCACAGAGAATACAGCACATGTGCTAATGCAGAGGCAGGCAACCTCAAAGAGGAGAAGATCTACCTGAACAACATGGGAGTAGTCAGATCCCCGGGCCCAGTGTCCCCTCCTCATATCTGATTGCTGTACTGTCACCACCATGAGCATTGCATGCCAATCATGGGTATAAATCAGGTGGTGAGAAGGCAACATATCACCTCACCACCTGTCTAACCCACTTGGATCACTTTTCAGAGGAGCAGCCATGCCTGCTGCACTCGTCACTAAGCCCTTAGTTGCATCTGGCAGCGGCACCCTTAGTGCTCATTCACACTTGGGGGGGTGGTAAAACCCTGCAGTTGAGTTGCGGTTTTACCAACCCCAATTCCTACCCTTTTTAGCTGTTGAGGCAGCAGCCAAAGGTGTACACATGCCACAGCGGGAATTACACCCCCCCCCCCCCCCCGTTACTTTTGGTGGGTGCTACCGCCTGACAATAGCAATGCGTTCAAGTAAATGGGGGCAACTCTGCAAGCACCCCGCAACTGCATGCTTCTACGGGGTCCAAGGGGTTAAAGCAGGTGGTGACAAAGCAACGCATCGCAGCCTGCTTTAACCCCTTGTTTGCTGTACTGTACAAGTTTGCAGGGCACTTGCAGAGCGTCCTCATTCACCTAAAACAGGGGTAGGCAACCTGCGGCTCCCCAGCTGTTGCAGGACTACAAGTTCCATCATGCCTCTGCAAGTCATAGCTGTAACTGTCAGTTTTGTAATGTTGCAATGCCTCATGGGAAATGTAGTTCCACAACAGCTAGCGAGCTACAGGTTGCCTACCCCTGACCTAAAAGGATCATGCCTGTCAGATGCAACACCCACCATCCATGACAGGGCGTACAACTCCCACTGCGACATGTGTACACCCCTGGCCACTGCACCTAAAGGAGGTACGGTTGGGGTGGAGGTGGTAAAAACATGCCTTAACTATGGGGTTTACCAACCCCCAAACTGCAAATGTATATTTACCCTTACTATTCTGAGCCCTCTATATGGCTGCTTTCACACTGATCTGCTGCGGTTTACCTGCACCGCGCAATGCATCTGCGACTTTCCTGGGTTAGCTGGAAAACATAGACTTCTATTATATTCTGCAGGTGTGGTGCACTTTCTAAAAGCGTAACAAAACTTCCGCAGTCAGGAGCGCACCAAACCCTCAGGAGGTCTATGGATAACGCAGGAAAGATGCAGGTACACTGCACTGCACCCGTGGGGTGGGTAAACCGCAGCATACCAGTGTGAAAGCAGCCCTGTACTATTATGACCAGTGTATTGCCTCACACTGGCCTGAAGATCTCCTCTTTCCTGCTGCTGGCCCCACTCTGGAGGCTGCTAGCCGGGATCAGAGGTGGAGTGCAGTTGGTATCACTCCGCAGGGGACAGGAGCCGGCACTACAGAGAAGACATTGGATTATGCGGCTCTTTGCTCCCTACTACAGCTCCAATTGTACAAGTCATCCCTCTGCATTGCACTCTGCTTGATGCTCTGGGATGGCGGGTCAGCAAGTTCTGACGGCGATCCACCAGTCACCTGGCCGCAATTTACAGGCAGATCGCAATCTACTGGTGGCTGACCCCCGTACTAATATGTTGTAGTATTGGGAGGTATCCAATGCATTACCCCAGCTTGTTTTATAGGACAGGTAGGTCATGATCCCCTGCATTCCCCACAACTGTCGGTCACTAGTGATTCATGATAAACCCCCATCCAAGACCGCCATCCACGTTTCATATCACAGCATTCACACAACATTCACCTACTTTAATATTCTGATTCACAGAGCCAATAAGAAAATCCCACATTTTGGGTTGTCACCAGAAAAGGAACAGAGGGGGAATCTTCCAATGGGGACGCCACTTCTGGTGACAACCAGTGATCCCCTCACTTTGGAGGGATTTCCTCCCACTTCCTGGTTGGGTTAAGGAACAGGAAGTGAAGAGAAATCTTAATAGGACACAAATGGCAAAAAACAAAAACAAAACAAACCCCCACATGACAGGGGTTAGAGCCCTCCCTCAGGCTAGGTTCACATCTCTGAGCGTCAGAAACGCACAGATACACAAAGAGAAACACGCTGCACTTTAGCAGATGCATGGGGTGCCATTATTGTTGATGGAACCACATGGATCTGTAAGCCTCGGTGCAGACTGCTGCGACCGCATTGTCACGTGATTTCCAGTGCGACTATGCAATGTGACTCACTTGCAACTTTTAATTGACATTGCAGTCTATGGCACTCACGCTGCATGGAAGCTGCATCAAAGCAGTGCAGGAACCTTTTTAAAATCTCTGTGAAGTCGCAATGATTTGAATGGCTTCCATTGAAATACATGAGCTGCAGCTCGTCATGTGACTTTGTGTCCGCAGTCACATGACAAGTCGCACAAGTGTGAAAGGAGCCTAAAGTAGAACTAATAGCCAGACTGTTTTGTTAGGATAGAGTACGGTTTGGCGCACATTTCTGCAGACGCGGGTCCTTTCTATGTGCGCTCCGCATGTCGCATACAGGGCAGCCCATTCATTTCGGTGAACGCACCACAAATGGGTGGCAATACAAAGCTAAGGAGTTGTATGTTTTGGGTTTTTCTATTGAAATCGCTGCAAACGCAACTTCCTGACAACGCAATGCTCATCGACGCATGATTAACGCGTTGCACCGCATGTTGATGTTCAATATAAATTGCGCTGTAATGCATTTGATTAAATGTTTCCACGGAAACCACATGAGTTGCCAAAACTGCATAGGTGTGCCTGTGCCGGAATCGTCCACACACATACAACCTGATTGTACCATCTCTTTACCAATGACCAGGGGCGGACTGACCATTTGGAAACTCAAGCACTGCCCGAGGGCAAGGGGTCAGTAGGGGGCCCCATGAGATGCCCCTGGTAGCTTTTTCATAGGCTTTTTTGAGTTTGGGCAAGGACACAGGGGCCCCATGATCCCCTATTGCCCGGGGGCCCCATGAGTTGTCAGTCCGCCCCTGCCAATGACCATGTAGTGCGAAGGCCGATAGAAGTCAACTACGCATGCGCAACTGAGACAGCATGCCTGTTCCCATGCCAACCCGCAGATACAGTATCCATGGTAATCAAGAAGCCATTCCCGCCCCGCTCTCCACACGGTGGCTGGGAATAGTGTCCATGCCGCATCTTACCGCCTCTCTGCTCTGGGAAGCGCTCTTAATGGCCTGGTACGACATCTCCATCCTCGGGCGCCTTCTCTGCGATGTCTTTGGAGAATCCCCTTCACCTAAGCAGGGCGCACAGGCCGTTAAGAGGGGCAGCAGCCCTAACCAATAGGAGGAGAGCACTCACTGACGTCGCCCAATAAGAAGCCAGAGGGGCGCTGAGGAAGAACTCACGTGTGGAAAGGAAGGATCACGTGATCAATTTACACAAAGAGCACATCGCCATCTAGTGTCTATTTTTCAGAATGCAGCTTCTCTATTACCACACGCAGTTTTCCTTGCAGTAACCCATAGCAACCTATTAGAAGTTAAAGTAGAACTATAGGCAAAAGTTTTTGTTTTTTTTTACATTTTGGATAGCACAAGGAAGGGTTATAACCCCTGTCAGATTTTTTTTTTTTCACCATCAGTGGCCTATTGCAGAGATTTCCCTTCACTTCCTGTCCCATAGCCAACAGGAAGTGAGAGAAAATCCCTGAGAATTAAGGGAATTCCTGGTTGTCACCAGAACTAGTGTCCCCCATTGGAAGATTTCCTCTTTGTTACTTTTCTGCGGACAACCCAATTTTTTTTTAATACTTTCACTGATAATGATATACAGGACAAATAGGGTGAATCTCCCTAATGGGGACACAGACAGCAATAAAAACTGACGCGGGTTCTGGTCCCTCAACACTCCGTCCAAAACTTAAAAAAAAAAAAAAGGTTTTGCCCTTAGTTATAATTGAATCCAGTGTTTCTCAACCTTTTTCAGTCAAGGCACCCTGTAAAATTATAGATTATAGACAGTCTTGAGGCAAGTCCGGCCCTCTAGGCCATTTCATGTGGCCCTCAGACCTCTCCTGCAGCAATGGCACCCCCCTTGTCTCCACTTTGTCTTAGCAGTCGACAGAAGAGAGGAGGACAGAACTCCTCCACCAAGTCCTGCGCTTCTCCATGCACCCGCAAGAGGCTCAACTCTGCAACACCCCCCCCCCCCCGGTCACAGCAGTCAACAGAACTTCTCCACCAAATCCTGCGCTTCTCCATGCTCCTGCAAGAGGCTCATCTTTGCAACCCCCCCCCCCCCTCGGTCTCGGCAGTCAGTAGCAGGGAGGAGGACAGAACTCCTTCTACAGATCCTGCACCTCTCTGTGCAGCCACAGCACCCCCTCATCTTTGCCTCCCCTGGTCTCAGCATTCAACAGACTCCAGCAGATGACTCCATCCCTCCTCTGGTCCTCCTCCATACCTTGCACTTTCTGCTTCCCAGCTCCGCCTCCAGCTTCTTCCCAGCTTCAGCAGGAAAGGGGGTGCTCTGGACATCTAGTCTTACAGATGCAACTGGCCCTTTAATGGAAACCATAATGCTGATGCGGCCCACCAAAAAATGGAGTTTGACACCTTGGCTCTAGACTGTCCTCAATTTTAAAAGGGCACCCCGTTCTAAAATGTAAAAACCTATTCTAATACTTTTACATAGTGTGTCAACATCCACACATGTAGGACACCCAACATTAGAGGTGATTTATTCTTCCAAAGCAAATACACTTTTATCCACTGGTACAGTAAGTGCCTGGTAGGCAAGGGGTTAAACAATGACAACACCTTCCAATGACTGTCTGCAAACCCTAACAATGGACTTCTTATTTATACTCTTTTGGTTTGTTAACCACTTTTTCCTATTTAGCACTACGCTAATTTATCTGGCGATTGCGCGGTCATGCAACACTGTACCCATATGAAATTTGTATCATTTTTTTCACACAAATAGAGCTTTCTTTTGGTGGAATTTAATCACCACTGGGTTTTTTATTTTTTGCCAAATAAATGAAAAAAGGCCAAATGTTTTGAAGAAAAAACACGTTTTTCTTCATTTCTGTTTTAAAATTTTACAAATAAATTTTTTTTTTCATAAATTTAGTCCAAACTGTATTCTGCTACATTTCTTTGGTGAAACTAACCCAAATCAGTGTTTATTATGTAGCCTGTAGGAAAGTTATAGAGTCCACAAACTATGGGATATATATGAAAAGGGGTCAATCCTGATGTACTGACGGCTGATCTCATTTCTTGAGGCCTGAAAATGCCAGGACAGTACAAATATCTCCCCCAAATAACCCCTTTTTGGAAAGTAGACAATCCAAGGTATTTAGTAAGAGGCATGGAGAGTTTCTTACAGTTGTCATTTTTTTGGTACAATTTTTTGCAAAAAACAAAGACATTAAAAATAAAAATAGTTTATTTTGCAGTTGTTTTTGTTTTACATACTGTCAGCAGTGCAGTACAGCATCATCATATAACTCGGGTGGCAGTGATCAGGGACACTGACTGGTGGCAGTATGTAAAAAAAAATATATATATTATAATATAACAATTTTCTTTAATTTATTTTTCTTTTTTATTACATTTTTCCCTTTTCATTTACAATTTTTTTTATACTGTGACCAGAGCAATACAGTATTATCATAGAAACATTGTACTAGTCTGTGGAAGTGATCAAGATTTTTTTTTTTTAAAACATTATTGCTTCTAACAGTGAGGTTAACTATTATAAGCAACCATTTTTTTTTCTGAATGAAATTGATTTATTTAGTGTGCATTGTTGTGATTAGCTGTGATTGGCAAGTGAAATGTGTGCGGTTTTTCCATCAGTTTTCACGCACGTATGGTGTGAACAAGGTCTAAAGGGGACTCTGATTTGATGACATTCCAGACATCCAGCACGCCGCGACAAAGCTACTGTGCAGCGTTCCAAAACATGAATTCCAGAAATGTTTCCAGCAATGGCATAGTCGTCTAGAAAACTGCATCATTTCACAAAAGAACTACTTTGATGGTGACAATAGCCGCTAGTGTATGGCTAAGCAAACATTTCTTTTTTACAGTCCATTCTGGGAATTAAATTGTCACTTCTCGTACTCCCTTTCCACTTTGATAACAGTATAGGGCCCCAGGTTTAACTTTGGATCCAAAATGTTTCCAGAGCAATGGGAATATCCAGAGCCTACCTTAGGACTCATTCACATGGGCAGCAGCTTGCTGCCCTTTTAAAAAGTAGTCCATGGTGGATCACTTTTCAGAGGGTGGTAGAGCAGAGTCTGTGTCCAGCGTTCAGGAGCTGATACAGTTATCTCCTGAATGCACTTTTTCAATGTATTTTACAGCCAAATGGAGATTTGTTTATGCAAATACTATGCAATAACCATTGTGATGCAAGCCTATTTACTTGAATGGTTCGCGTTTTGCAGCAGTACTGCCTGCCAGATACGTCAGGGGGTGTCATTTTTTTGCTGCAGCATGTGTACAATCCTTAGCGCCTGCATGCTATCTTTTAGGCAGGTGTTAAAATGGTGGCTCAAGCACCTTTTTTTACTACCTCCCAGCCGCCCATGTGAACAAGGCCCGAACGGGAAACCAAAGTTAAAACTAAACAGCTTAGGAGCAGGCAGGCTATTGATTGCTGAAGAAACAGGCAATGTCTCTTCTATATTCTACAGAACACTAGGCGCAGGCAGGTAGGTCCGGTTTTTGCAGAAATGTACATTTCCAGCATGGTGCCAATGTTCCGGGATGACTGAACTCCTGAGCGTGCACAGGAGTTACATCATCCCATGCCGGCCAATCAAGATGGTAGAAGACCAGCACTCGGAAGCAGCTGGGAGAAGATGCCAGCGCCAACCAGAGACCTCACAAATACTCGACCATCCTGGGGAGGTAAGTTTTTGCAGATTTTAGCTCTACTTTTCTAGCAACTACTCACAGTTTCTTGTAAATGAGTTTTTAGGGCAAAAGGATTTGCCATGGAAGGGGAGCTATACAACCTTCTTCCAGGTGGTCCTCGCCCACTGACATAACCCACAGGGGTCTTGAATTCAAGGATGTCCTCAAGGGGTCTTGAATGCAAGGATGATCCTCCTTGTTGCCCACCCATAGGGCAAAGCAGAATCCAGGACCTCTCTGTCCCTGCCAAAATGAGTTCCTGTCTCTAACCTGAACTCAAGTGCCCCTTTGTGATGCAGATTGTGATTATAGCCAATCTGCATCCAAACCGGCCACCAAAATCTTACAGGAACCCTGGGTCTAAATGTGCAGAAATCATTGTTTCCACTTCTCACTGAATGCCATCATGCCTAAGTTCTAATATAAAGTAAAAGCATAATTGGGAACAGGACTTTTCAGGCATTGCACCTACATAGATATAAAAAAAAATACAAATTTTATTTGTTGCAAAAAAAAAAAAAACATTAAAAATGGTATAGAAAGCTGCATAAACATATTGTGATTACATTACAGCCTGGGTATACATTTCTCATATACTGATGTGTTTTGAGATATTAAAATACGAGGGGCGTTCAAACTGGGACTTTTAATTTTCCAGGTATAAAAAGGGATGCTTGTGTGGCAGTACTACATGCAGTATTAAGTGGCAAGTGTCCGATTACTAACAGGCCAGTCCAGAGACCGGTAATCAAGATGGCAGAAAACAGTACTAGTGCGTGCAAGGTACAGAGTGTGGTGATGAAGTTTCTTGTGACGAAGGTGTAAAAAACCTGCGAATATCTACAGAAGACTTCAAGCACAGTACGGTGATGAGACGCTCAGCCACACTAGGATATTTGAATGGTGTAAACATTTCAAAGATGGCCGTACATCCGTCAGTGACGATCCCGGCCGTGGTGGTTCCCAGCCCACAGCAGTCATTCCTGTGTACATTCATTGCATGGAACGCCTGATCCTGGATAATCGACACATAACCTGTTGTGAAATTGCACAAGAGACGAATCTTTCTGTGGGAGCAGTGAACACAATGATGATGAAGTGAAGTCGGCTCTCCAGTACATCTTTCTATGCCGAAGCTTTCCAGGCATTAGTTAAACGTTGGGATAAGTGCATAAATGTAGCAGGAGAGTATGTTGAAAATAAATGCAGTTTCGACTCCTTGAAATTCGTTCTTTTATTATATAAACTCAAAAGTTCTGTTTTGATTCGTGCACCCCCCATAATACCTTAAAACACATCAGTATAATGCAGTATTGTGATCACTTTATATTTACACAGACTTTGCGGCTGACGGTAATTGTAGTTCTTCCATTCACAGAATTCTGTGAATGAATGATGTGGCTGGATGGGTGGGCCATGGCCATGTTTTTTTTTTTTTTTTGAAATAGTGACAGCGAGTGCAGGAGAGAAGATCCCCGGCTTGCTCTCACAGGGAGGCAATGGATCGGAGAGAGGCTGCAGGAGGGGGAACGTGTTACATGTTCCACCCTAAAATCGTCAGGAACATGTAACATGTTCCCAAAGCTTAATTTATCCTTTAAGGCCCAACTCCAGGATGGGGACTAAGAAAACAATCTTTGTTAATTTCTCTGCTACAACAAAAGGCAGCCAGTGATAGAAGATGGGGATTCTTGGTCTTTCAATAAAAACTGCAAAACCAAAATGGCGTACCGACAAATCTTTCTATGTCGAAGCTTTCCAGGCATTAGTTAAATGTTGGGATAAGTGCACAAATGTAGCAGGGGACTATGTCAAAAAATAAATGCAGTTTCTACTCCTTGAAATTTGTTCTTTTATTATAAAAAATCAAAAGTCCTGTTTTGATTTGTGCGCCCCTCATAATACCTCAAAACACAGTATAATGCGGTATTGCGATCACTTTATATTTACACAGCGTTTGCAGCTGACAGTACTTGTAGTTCTTCCACTCACAGAACTCTGTGAATGAATGATGCGGCTGGATGGGCGGAGCCCCACATGGCTGTGTTTTTTTTTTTTTTTTTAAATAGTGACAGCGAGTACAGAAGAGAAGATCCCTCGCTTGCTGTCACAGGAAGGCAGTGGATCAGAGAGAGGCTGCAGGAGGGGGAACATGTTACATGTTCCACACTAAAATCGGCAGGAACATGTAACATGTTCCCAAAGCTTAAATTATCCTTTAAGGTCCAACTCCAGGATGGGGACAAAGAAAACAATCTTTGTTAATTTCTCTGCTACAACAATAGGCTGCCAGTGATAGAAGATGGGGATTCTTTCAATACAAACTCCAAAACGGCATCTTTATAAAAACAATAATAAAGAAATCTTATAGTGCAGCGCTACTGAAATGTAATTCCGATATCAACTCATATGATATTCAAATAAACATATTAGTAAAGATAAATGATCAAAACTGATATCACATGTGCGGCTATAACAAATGTGTAATATAGTAAGTGATCTATAGTCCTGTTATCATTAAAGGACTGGTAACTCAGTAATCACTCCACACATGTGTGGCGCACTAATCTGAACTGTTTATGAACTTTTGCATTAAGGAAATTATTTCTCAATATATAAGTTGGTCACCTTAGTATGTACACTGATCACGTTTGCAGTGTGTGATTCAAGGGGGTCTAATATATGTCTACACACGTGTGGAGTGATTACTGAGTTGGCCTCCCCTCTGATGATGTGCATTGGCACGAAAGGCCTTAGGAGGAGCCAACAGAGCGTGACATCTTAGCCGCCTGGAGCCACGAGGGGGCCCAGCGGCCACTATATTTTAGGGTCAGTAGCACTTTTTAATTTATTGCTTTTAGTGTTTCTACCCTGTTTACTTGCAATATTTTTATGACATCTATTTTTGAAGTACATTTTTGGTTTTATCATACTACACTATGAGGCATTTTTTTGGCTCCTATTGGAGCTAAGAACTTCAAGGATATCCTATTACCCACCATCACCACCGGAGGGAGTTCTATATCCAGAGGAAAAGTCTATCCAGCCTTAAGGGGATCTCTGGACCTGGAAGCTGCCTATTATTACACACCACTAAGAGGGAACATCAGGATCACCTGCTTCCAGACGGATGCTTACCTTCCCCAACAGATGAGGGATTTCCAGTGAATATAAATCAAATGCGCATACCTATAGCGCGTCCGGTGAGTGCGCATTTTTATCATTTGATCCCTATGCAGGATCCTGCGACAACTTGTCTGGACATACTATATCACCTGATGTATCAGCCATAACCTCTCTTCGTGCTACATATTACAGTGTGTCTCTTAGATCACTTGAATAATATATGTGACTTTCTAGATACACAACTTATTAGCGCCGTACTTTTTATTTCTGACTATAAGATTTGTTTATTCCTGTTCACTGCTCAAGGTATCAGTTTGGAGTGTTAGCGGCTTGCATTTATAGGTACTCCGTATAGCGCAGGAGGAATTTACATTTATTTATATAAACAGTAATTATAGCAACTGCACAATGAGCACTCCAATCCACCAAAAGACGTAAGGAACTCGGGCTTGGATCAAACAAACCTACAAATTTACTGTATTGCTATTTTACTTCTAATAAAGCCCATTCCCCAGCTTCTGACTCCGGTTGTAAAAGTATTTGTTACATAAAGATTATGGAGAGATCAGCGAGGTTGAAGTGCAGCTGAGTTCTTATCCCACCAGTAAGAAGAGACATCACATATGTACAGAGATATAAATCAGATTACAGGACCCCTCCATTCCATTCACTCCACCCTCTGCACAGCTTTAAGTACTTTACACTTGAAAGTTAAAACCCTTCTTACTGGGAGCATAGTAAATAACTTGCCTCCAAAGTCACAGGGAGCCTTTTAAATACTGACATATGGCAGATCTGAGTTTATTAAAGATTATATATATTTTTTTATTCTGACGACAAAGAAAACACATTAAAGAGAGGAGGAAGAGCTCACAATTAATCTTTAAATGTTTTAAGCAAAACTAAGACCCTTTCTGTTGATCTGTGCTTAGGGACTGCGGATATGTAGTCACACAACACTGTCTGAGGCTCTTACCAGGGCAGATTGGAGGTCGTCTGATAGAGAGAATCTGTCCATTTGTTTTAAACTGCAAATTCTTTTTTTTTTGTTCACTTCTGCTATGGATTGTAGCGGGATCACGCTGCCTATAGACAAATAGATCTTTTCAATAAGGCAAATCTCTTCCACTTCCCTGTGTTAAAAAACTAAATATGTGGTCATCGTGGAAATGTGTTGCATATCTGGTGGTCATGCCCGAGACTGTTTAATTTTTGGTCTCGTGTGTTTGGCCTCCTTTTCACCTTGTTCCATCTCTCCATACGACGGGATGCTCGGTATGCTTTGCTTCATTGTCCCATACTGTGCCTCTTGGCTCATCAGCAGAAGTTGGCTTCCTACTTCTTTTTGTCGGCCACTAGAACAATTGCGCAGGCCTGGAAGAGCCCGTTTGTCCCTCTTCAGGGGGTGCGGGACCGTATGACCACTATGGTGCTCTATGAACAGATGTAGACTATCTGCAATGACTTCCAAAGTAAATTCTTGAAAATATGGAAGCCGTGGTTGCAATATGTCTTTCCCACGCTCCCCCTGGCTAGTCTAGGGATGTAATGTTGTATTGGCGTTCTTGGACCCCTGCTCTTGGTTTTGTTATCTTTTTTTCTTTTGTACTCCTCCTTCCTTTTCTTTTTTTTTTGGTTTGTTTTTGGTGTGGCGGTGGCTGGCTGCCTTTAGTTTGAGTTACTATCGGTGTTATACTAATGCTTTGTCATTTAAGTGCCATTGATAGCCCCTGCGTGGGCGCACCTTTTGCTCTGTTGGTATTAGAGCGCTGTTTTTTCTAATTTTTTATGTGCAATTGTTAGCCCCTGTGTGGGCGTGATTTGTTGCTCCCGTGTTAAACTGTAAAAAGTTAATAGAAACCATTGAAATACAAAAAAATAAATATATTTGGCCTTTTTTTCTAGTCTTTGGTTCGGTTGTCTGACGTTACGGCTCCTCTTCCTCCTTTTCTTCCTCTGGCTTTTAGCGGGTCCTGAATGTGGCAGAGAATGGCTTCACACAATGACATGTAGAAGGTAGAAAACCTAATCTCACAGGAAAAAGACACTGTCTTTTTTCAAAAGAACGTTTAACCAGGAGACCAGAATAGAACAAACGTTTAAGTATAGCAACTTTCCGGTTAAACTTTCCAAGCAGTAAATGTATTTTAACAAGTACAGGTGTAACAGACTCAGCATACAGATTTTCAATTCCTACTGGAGGATGTCTTCTTTAGGCTCACCAAGGGGGGATTTACTAAAACTGGTGCACTCAGAATATGGTGCAGCTGTGCATGGTAGCCAATCAGCTTCTAACTTCATCCTGTTCAATTAGGCTTTGGCAATAAAACTTGAAAGCCGATTGGTTCCTATGCAGAGCTGCACCAGATTTTGCACTCTCCAGTTTTAGTAAATAACCCCCCAAGTCTTTAAGTTGCAGGGTTCATCTAGGCACTACTCCCAGTTGCTCATGAATGGCTTCCCTGGAAAGAAGAACTTTTCAGAGGGGGGAAACTTGGTACCCATAGCACATCTCAACATTTCACCTTGCCAACTAGGATGTCCATAGGAATCTTGGTCCTTGGGTAATCTGAACCTCCTGGTTCCTACGCCCTTCCTGCATAAAAAAGGTGCTTCTGAATCTTAACTGTTCTCATTCAATACAGGTTCTGTACTTGTCCAAAATTTCGCATCCAGAAGGTCCCCTTATGATGCAGATCCCAAAATGGTCATTTAAATCTTGTGAGAACTAGACCCAGGCTTTTCCAAGACAGCGACCCCAGCCCAAGGCAGAGGACACCATAGTCCAATGCTGGGCTTCCCCTAGTGCCAGCATCAACAAGGAGGTTACATAACCACCCCATGGATGCTGTAGAGAAAAAGGAAAAATATTCAGTGGTCATCTGACTGATCGAGACACACCTTGGGAGCTAGAAATATGCATGTGATTTGCTCACTAGGAGAACCTCTGGGGAAGGGGTGTCAAACTTCATTTTATGGTGGGCCGCATCAGCATTATGGTTTTCGTCAAAGAGCAGGTTCTATCTGTAAGACTAGATGTCCAGAGCACCCCCTTTCCTGCTGCAGCCAGGAAGAAGCTGGAGGCGGAGCTGGGAAGCAGAAAGTGCAAGGTCTGGAGGAGGACCAGAGGAGGGCTGGAGTCATCTGCTGGAGTCTGTTGAATGCTGAGACCAAGGGAGGCAGAGATGAGGGGGTACTGCGGTTGCACAGAAAGGTGCAGGATCTGTAGGAGGGTGTTCTGTTCTCCTCTCTGCTACTGACTGCTGAGACCAGGGGTGGGGGGTTGCAGAGATGAGCCTCTTGCGGGTGCATGGAGAAGCGCAGGATTTGGTGGAGGAGTTCTGTCCTCCTCTCTTCTGTCGACAGCTGAGACAAGGGGGGTGCCACAGCTACAGGAGAGGTCTAAGGGCCACATGAAATGGCCTGGAGGGCAGGATTTGGCCCTCGGGCCTTGTGTTTGACACCTGTGCTCTGGGGGAATCAAGGATGGAAAAGGATCTGGATGTCCTAGTAGATGACAAGCTTAGCAATGGTATGCAATGCCAAGCTGCAGCAAGCAAGGCCAGCTAGCATGGATTAAAAATGGTATTTACTCCAGAGATAAAACTATAACTCTACCACTTTACAAAACTCTGGTTCAGCTGCATTTTGACCACACCGTCCAGTTCTGGTCACCAGTCCTCAGGAAGGATGAGCTAGAGGAGGACCTCAGTTATGAGGAATGACTACAAACATTAAACTTATTAACCTGGGAGAAGAGACACTTAAGAGGGAATATCATCGCAGTATACAAATCTTTGAATGGTGACTCTAGCATTGGAAGAAAAAACTACGAGGGGCGTTCAAGTCAAACCGGGACTTGGAGTTTGAGTTTTTATAATAAAAGAACAAATTTCAAGGAGTGGAAACTATGAAAACGTCATTTATTTTTCAACATACTCCCTTGCTACATTTATATACTTATTGCCTGGAAAACTTCGGCATAGAAAGATTTGTCAGTATGCCTGAACAATCCTAGGACAGCCTGCTTCACTTCATCGTCAGTGCTGAAATGCTGACTTCAGAGGAACTCCTTAAGGGGTCCAGTTTCATTACAAGTTATGCGTTGACTATCCAGGATCAGGTGTTTCACATGATGAATGTTCACAGGAATGAATGCTGTTGGCTGGGAACCACCACGGCCAGGATTGTCACTAAATGGACGTACAGCCATCTTTGAAACGTTTACACCATTCAAATGTCTTACTGCGGCTGAGCGTCTCATCACTGTATTGTGCTTGATGTCTTCTGTAGATATCAGTGGCTTTTATGCCTTCATTCACAAGAAACTTCATCGCCACACAGTTCCATGTACTCACTAACACTGTTGTCTGCCATCTTGATTAACCGCTTTCCCACCGCCCTATAGCAGATATACTGCTACAGGGTGACAGGGGTGCGTAAAATCACGTATATATATGTGATTCTGAATTTCTGGGTAGGGGGTGCGCACCCTACCCGTGCTGCCATTCGCGGCCATCAATCACAGACAGACTGGGCTCAGAGACATCTGTCCAATATATCGGCAGTATACGACCTTTGAGTCTAGAACTCGCAAGCAGACTTCCTATCCAGGGTTCAATTAGACAACAACGAGTAGTCTTTCAATACGGAAGTTTTCAGGTGGATACTGAACCTTGGGATCCAGAAGTCGACCTGTTTGTCTCCCCATGCAACAACAAACTGGAGAGGTACTACACCGGGAATCGCTGTCCACAGGCCTTCAGGGTGGATGCTCTGATGGATCAGTGGAGGTTTCGCACAGCTTATACATTTCACCCGGTCCCTGTCATCTTCAGGTTTCTTTGGAAGCTCAGAGCAGAAGCAGTGGAGGTAGTGGCCTTAATTCGGTACTGGTCAAGCAGACCATGGTTTCCCTTACTGGCGCAGCTCAGCTTTCAGGATCCAGTTCCTCTCCCTCTCAAGCCAGACCTGCTGTCGCAGGGGGCCATTCTTCACCCTTGCCCAGCCCGGCTTCATCTAATGGTCTGGGTTCTTGAGAAGGGAAGTTGGAGGCCTTAGGCTGTCCTGCTGAAGTCATCCCTACCCTGATGAATGCCAGAAGACCAAGTACCAACAGGGTCTATGGAAGAGTCTGGTCTAAGTTTGTGAACTATATATCTTGACCGTGGGCATATCCTTTAGTAATCCGAGGGTTCAGGATGTCCTGGGATTCCTACAGTTAGGTCTGGACCTGCCCCTATCGGTCAGCACCCTCAGGGTTCAAGTGTCAGCCATTTCGGCCTTCACTGGAGTATCATGGGCTGACCAATCTCAATTCTTCAAAGGGGCAGTAAGGTTGAGGCCCCAGAGGAAACCAAGGTTCCTGAAATGGGACCTTCCGCTTGTCCTCAACTTCTTCTCTGAAGGTGTTCCTGAATAAGTTGGTCCACCCATAGTGAGGGAGCTCTCCATCAAGGTGACCTTTCTGGTGGTGGTTACATTGGCAATAAGTCTCTGAAATCAGGAACCTTAGCTGCAAAGAACCATTTTTGACATTCTTCCCGGATCGAGTTGTCCTCATCCCTGTGCTAGGTTCTAATCCTAAAGTGAACTCGGTCTTCCACGAGAACCAAGAGATTGTCCTGCCAATGTTTAGAGCCTTGGGAGTCGATGACATTCACCCCCTGGACATAGATGAGACCTTAAAACTATACTTGCAGGTCACAGCATCCTTCCGTAGGTCGGACCGTCTATTCATCCTTTTCCATGGGAAGAGTAAAAGAGACTGGGCTTCTCCCAAGTCAATCACGGCCTGGATCGTCCAGGCCATCAAAATAGCCTACAGAGCTAAGAGATTGGCACCTCTAGAGGTGGTGACCGCACATTCAACTAGAAGTCTGCTGTGCCCCCTGTGTTCCTTCATCCAAAGTGTGGTGTTACGGGCCAGATCACCAGGTGAAAACAGAGGAGAAAAACCCAAAAGAAAAGGAAACTGATGCAGCCACCACACCTAATGATTGGTAAGCTGCAATATATTAAATTTTTGGTTTTGGGTTTAGTACCACTTTAACCTTTGTAGTGTGGAGGGGGGAACCCCAGTATATGGGTAGATTTGACATTCCCCCGGAGTTCAGCTTTAACCATATCAATATATCAGCACTTCCGCCTGGCAGTACTAGGGTTGTTAGTTCGAATCCCAACCACAGTACCACCGGCCTGGAGTTTGCATGTCCTCCCTGTGCCTGTGTGGGTTTCCTCCGAGTAATCCGGTTTCCTTCCACACTCCAAAGACATGCTGTTAGTCGAATTGGCTTCTGTCTAAATTGTCCCTAGTATGTGTATGTATGAAGGTGAGTTAGGGACCTTAGATTGTACGCCCCTTGAGGGTTAGGGACTGATGTGAATGTACAATATATATGTAAAGTGCTGCGTAAATTGACAGAGCTATATAAGTACCTGAAATAAATATCAACGCCACATATCATGCTAGAGACCGCCATTAGAGGGCGCATATGATCACATAAAAGCCAGGTCAACCTTTCTGAGCATACTGCGGTCTGCCTATAATATTAATAACAGAGATGTGGGTCTAAATTCTCGCTCCTCCAGGAGTTTGTTTGTAGGCTGATGACACACAGCAGGTAGGTCAGGCCTCTGACTTATCGCTGGCTTTCCTGATCAATGAGATCTTTCAAGGCTACTGGCACAGAAAGTACCACTAAATAAACATGACAGCCAGGCTGTTTTTTCTTAAAAACAACAAACATGTCTATACTTACCTGCTCTGTGTGATGGTTTTGCACACAGCAGCCCAGATCCTCATCTTCTCGTGTCCCCCACCGGCGCTCCTGCTCCTACCTCCTGTTGGGTGCCCCCATAGTAAACAGCTTGCTACAGGGGCACCTGAGCAGGTGTACTCCCAAGCCACGGCTTTGCGTGTCCATTCACACGCAGATCTCGGCCACACTTCCTCCCTCTCCTGATTGGCTTCACTGGCTGTGACTGCCAGCAGTGGGAGCCAATGGCTCCTGCTGATGCTGTCTCAGCCAATCAGAAGTGAGAGTCCCTGGAGAACTGAGGCGCTTGTGGACATCGCTGGATCAAGAGGGGGCTCAGATAAGTGTTAGGGAGGGCCTGCTACACACAGAGAACACACAGATAGAATGCATGAAGGTGAAAAAACCTTGACACTTTAGTACCACTTTAACCTCCCTGGCGGTATGATTATTTCAGAATTTTGGTGCTGAAAGCGGTACCATTATTTTGCATGGAAATATGTAGTTTTTTTTATTGTAGTCCTGTCATTTTTAGGAATAACTCACTGAAATCTGTCCGAACAAGAGTCTAGTAAACATCCCGGGTAGGATAAAACTTGAAACACGAAATCATAAATTATAATTTAATAAATAATCATAAAAAATAATAATAATAAATTTTATTCATATAATCAAACAAAAAACACTGAAATTTGAAATATAGCGCCAAGTTCGCACATCGCTGAGCAAAGTCGCAGAATCGTTTTCAGTGTCTGATGATGAATTTCCCCCACGAATCATTATCACTCAATTCTGCAAGTGGTTCTGATTTACTATCGCTGTTCTCTAGCCGGTCTAAAACCGATTTTGACCTAAAGAGACGCTTTGTAGATGCCATGGACGTTTCTCAGTTTCCAGGCAGAAAGAACAGTAAAAATGCAGGCAGGGCGCCGGACAAAGCACTCGGGACAAAATGTATGTGAAATGGTTTGATACAGGAATGTTTTGCTATGTAATAATCGGTTTAAAAAAAAATGACATTTTTTAAAAACTTTCAAATTTCCCGCCGGTTCCGGCTCCCGTACGTCCCGACGTCACAGGGAACGGAACACAAAAGCCGGATGCCGGCATCGGCCGGAGGAGATGGCCGGGGACGCTGCAGGGGACACATCGTGGGAGCGAAGGACAAGGTAAGTGCTGCAGGGACCCCCTGAGCAACGCCGCATGGTAGGCCCGAGTGTAGCTCAGGGTTACCGCTTATGGTACTGAAATTTTACCCCGAGCTACACTCGGGAATATCGCCAGGGGGGTTAATGTCATTTCAAAAGAAATTTAACTCCTTGGCACCAACGGTACACATATATGCGTACCCAACGTAAACAAACTTGTGCCGAGAGAGTGCATCCTGCATGCTCCTGGCACATTTACCGGCGCCTCGTGGAAAGGTCCCGATTGCTACTTGCGATCGGGACCTTTCCGATTATGCGATTGCTTTGACAGGCAATCACAGCACTCACATGACCCTAAACCCCGCCCCACCTCCCACAAACACCTTAAAGGGCTAAGAGGCACCGGCGCCAAGGGGTTAAAAAATAAATATATAGCTTTCATTAAATAATCCTTGGTGATCCTGGCATAAAGGTTCTTGTTCAGGCACTTCCTGTTATGGGGTGACAACTCAGTGACCCTGTTTTCTAATTTTTTTTTCCCTGCAATTCAATACACATAACACATGCATGGTCTACTGTTCATACTATCAGGAAACCTGTCCTAAGAAATGCCATTCTGCCATTGCTGGAGTGAATGTAGACAGGAAGTGGCTGCAAAGAGGCTGCTGCTGAAAAAAAAGGGTGGAACAAGTATTTTATTAAAACTTTTTACTGTACAGAGTCCATACATACAGAATAAGGGGAGATAGTGAAAATTACACCCGGCATACAGGACAAGAGAAGTGGTACTATGCAGAGGCCATACATACAGAATAAGGGGAGATACTGAAAATTACACCCGGCCAGGGGCGGACTGACAACTCATGGGGCCCCCGGGCAATAGGGGATCATGGGGCCCCCGGGCAATAGGGGATCATGGGGCCCCTGTGTCCTTGCCCAGACTCAAAAAAGCCTATGCAAAAGGTACCAGGGGCATCTCATCGGGCCCCCTACTGACCCCGAGCCCTCGGGCAGTGCCCGAGTTTCCAAATGGTCAGTCCGCCCCTGGGTCAGGAGTATATACACCCTATTGCACAGCATTCTCAATGACTCTTTCCACCTCTGTAATTTATAGCACAGCAGTTTCTCCTTTGAGACATTTTAAAAAACACATACACACATACACATACATATATACATACACTCTACAACCCTAATGATGAACTCTTATTTGCTCCCTCTTGGTCCAATATATGTGGCATTGCAACCATTTTGTTATAGCTGTTCATTAAGTGTAAAAAAACTGATTTTGCTCCTATTTTGGACTACAGAATCATTAGCCTTCAAACACACAGGGTCCCTGCTAGACCAGCTCCTGCTGGAGCAGCCCCTAGAACTTTCCTACTGCGGATGCTCAATTATAAAGATAGAGATATCATTCTGCAAAAAGCCAGGCAACATGCTGATATAAAGATGGATGGCTTTTGGATTTCCTTCTTCCCAGATTTCTGCAGAGGTGCAGTGCCAACAAGCAAAGTATTCTGATGTGAAACGTCGGCCGCGTCATTTGGATCTCACATTTTCCACGCTGTCTCCAGCAAGACTGTGAGTAGTTGCTCAACCAGAAACAATGCGCTCATTGTTCTCTTCCTGGTAACATACCCCCCCTCCCTGTGTGGAGAAAGAGGTTTCCTAGTTTATTTGACTCCAATAGGTATGATTTGGAAATAAAAAGAGATCCCATTCTTTTAAACTACTCTATAGGAGCTGGCTATACACTATGTGAGAACTCGCTTCCGAATGGTAGAGCTTTTCTTGTTAAAGCACACAGCAACTCGCTTCTTTCAGGGCCTTGTTGCCCAATTTTATTTAAAAGAAAAAGTTACAGAAATACAAATGCTTCCCACACAGGGGTATCCAACATCAAACCAATTCAGCCCTCTGGCTCTTTCAGCTATACCGCTTTGTATATGTCTCCTACAGACTCCTTCCACAAGGTTGTTTTTGCACACAGCAAACTTCTAGCACACAGCTAGTCTGGCTTCCACCTCTCCTTGGTGAATCCCACCTGACTCCAAGGCAGAGAGCTCCCGTCTGCCGGGGTGGAGCCCTCCTGACTCCATCTGCCGGGGTGAAGCCCAGATTCATGGCCTGGCCTCCACAAAAAGGCCTGCACACACCTGTGCAATCAGCGCGCTGGCTGCTCTCAAAATATGGGCCCAGGATTGGAGATTTCTTCCCTCCCAAATCTCTTAGAAATCTCCAGGCTACAGGTCCCAAAACAGGCTTTACAAACCAAAGAGGAAACTGATAAACCAGTTTCCTCTGCATTATGAGATTTGCCTGGAGACCCTCAACCTGTATGGTTGAGAATCCTGGGTCTCCATCGTGATTTCCACCGTGGCAGGATACCGTACTGCCACAACTAGTAGAATTTAATTTACATTTTTTCTTCATTTAAAAATATTTGTTTAATTTTTTTAAATAATTTACGACCGCAGTGATGAGAACATTTGAAAGAACTTCTTGGAAATTTTTTCAAAAACTTTTAATGAAGAATGTGGTTTCCGTTCAGGAAAGTCCATTCTTTCCAAAATCAAACGTTGAAAGCAAGGAAAATTTTGAATGACATTCATTAAGTCATCAAATGTACTGACAATTTTCATACATTACATATGTTGGTACAAACATTTGTTCAAACTACTAATGTATGGCCAGCTGAAGTATGGCAGTATGCGTACCTGAAAAATGTAAACCAACAGCATGCTTCCGATACAACAAGGCCCCTTAGGTCACAGTAGAGCTGGCAGCTGGCTCTGTGCAGTATGAACCATACTGGAATACACTGGTACAGAAGAGGGTGAAGAACTGGAACAGGACTCACCAAGTATAAGAATGCTCCAACGTGAGAGAAGGTGAAACAGGATCCCCCGGGGTCCAGACTCTAAAAGCCAGCTGGTATTCACTGGGGACCCCTTCACAGGAGTGTTAGGCTTTGCTGCATGCTGACCCCAAAGTCACAACCCCCAGGTTCACCCTCCTCAACACTACAGACCAGCAGACTGGAAGGTGCCAGAAAGTAGGTCTGGGGCAGGTAGGAGACCTGCTGAAACAGTCCACAGGTCTGAGTTGGTTTCAACCATGGTAGGCAGGGTACAGGTCAGAGGTCAGGACTGGCTGCATACTTGGATGACCACAAAACAAAGCCAGAGGTCAAGGCAGGCAGCGGACGCCAATAACTATGAAACAAAGCCAAAAGTCAGGGTGGGCAGCAGGCTGGAGTGCAGAAATGTACCCCAAGGGCTTGGCAGCTAACTTGTGAAAGTGTTGCTCAGGTAGAAAACTAATGGCAGGTATGGGCAGAGCTTCATTCTGTCACAGATTTGTATGGGCAGAGCTTCATTCTGTCACAGACTTGTGAGACAGAATGGATAACTTTTGTGGAAACGGTCACTTGATTGCCACATCTCTACACCTCACCCAATCAGAGAATGACTTGCAGTCATTGATAAAAATGCAAAGCATTCTCTGACTGGCAGTTGTGCCAAGCAAGTGACCCCTGTGGTTACTATGCAGAAACCACCCAGAATACCGTGGTCAGCACTGTAGTAGCCCAATCTAGGTTTAAATATGCAAAATATATCATTCCTAGTGTTCAAAGCTGAATTCTACGAAACTAAAAAAAAACAACAACTTGCAGTAGGCCTTCCCTGCACAGCTTATTTGATTTAGAGTAAGGGAAAAAGGACACTATACTTACCTTATTCCTTGCTCCTCCAACAACTGAAACTTATCTCCTCTCGCCAACACTCTGGGTTGTGGTTGGGCCATTGGTGTCCTCAATTACAATGCAAGACTGCTGATAATATCGGTGTGTCTGCAATCGACTGAGCAGAAAATACAAAATGGCTTTGGGGGCCTGGTCATGCAGCTGGAGGGAAAGAAGGTTGGATCGAGAAATAGCATAATTATAATTGCTCTCTATGTTCTCCCCTAGACAAAACAAGAATTTTACCCTCTTACTGACGGGGTAATTTCTTCCAGACTTCAGGTTTAATATTAATGCCATACTAGCATCTAGGAAAACATTTGGTTTGGAAAGGTATCTAAACTATTATACCAAGTAGCAGCACTCAATATGCAAAAATATTACTATCTATATAAAAAGCAAATGAAGAGTTCTTTCACTCTGAAGAGCCAGAGATTGGAATTATTATTAGACAATTTGACTGGTTAATAAACAACCAGTGCTGATAAAAAACTAAAAGTACTTCATAGACAGTTTGTATAGTCCTAGCCATCTGGAAATGAAGGAAAAATAGAGCAATAGGGAGACTTCTCTGTCCTTTAAACAAGTAGTTATGTGTACTTCTACCACTGATAATACAAAAAGGACACCAGATGTTGGATCCAACACTTATGTAGGTCTAAAACATTGGTCTCCAAACTGCAACCCTTAGCTTGCCTTTATCCGATCCGTGGGGCACCATTCCTCCCACTAACACCAACGATGGGGCATTATTACTCCCATTGACAACACAAATGGGGCAATATTCCTTTTATTTACACCAATCATGGGGAACTATTCCAACCACTGGCACCAACAATGGGGCCCTATTCCTCCCGCTATTATGAACTATTTTTCCCACTAATACCAATGATGGGGCACTATTCCTCCCACTGATACCAATGATGAGGCACTATTCCTCCCACTGATACCAATGATGGGACACTATTCCTCCCACTGATACCAATGATGGGACACTATTCCTCCCACTGATACCAATGATGGGGCACAATTCCTCCCACTGATACCAATGATGGGACACTATTCCTCCCATTGATACCAATGATGGGGCACGATTCCTCCCACTGATACCAATGATGGGACACTATTCCTCCCACTGATACCAATGATGGGGCACTATTCCTCCCACTGATACCAATGATGGGGAACTATTCCTCCCACTATTACCACAAAGGGGCATTATTTTTACCACTAATACCAATGATGGATAACTCCCACTAATACCAATGATAGGGCACTATTCCTTCCACTAATACCAATGATGGGGCACTATTCCTCCCACTTTTACCAATAATGGGGCACTATTCCTCCCACTATTACCAATATTGGGGCACTATTCCTCCCACTAATACCAATGATCAGGCACTATTAATCCCACTATTACCCAATGATGGGGCACTATTCCTCTCACTAATACCAATGGTGGGACACTATTCCTCCCAACAATAACAATGATGGGGTACTATTCCTCCAACTAATACCAATGAAGGGATACTATTCCTCCCACTAATACCAATGATGGGATACTATTCCTCCCACTAATAAGAATGATGGGGTACTATTCCTCCCACTAATTCCAATGATGGAACACTATTCCTCCCACTAATACCAATGATCAGGCACTATTCCTCCCACCATTACCCAATGATGGGCACTATTTCTCCCACTAATACCAATGATGGGGTACTATTCCTCCCACTAAAAAGAATGATGGGGTACTATTCCTCCCACTAATAAGAATGATGGGGTACTATTCCTCCCACTAATACCAATGATGGAACACTATTCCTCCCACTAATACCAATGATCAGGCACTATTCCTCCCACCATTACCCAATGATGGACACTATTTCTTCAACTAATACCAATGATGGGGCACTATTCCTCCCACTAATACCAATGATGGGATACTATTCCTCCCACTAATAAGAATGATGGGGCACTATTCCCCCCACTAATACCAGTGATTGAACACTATTCCTCCCACTAATACCAATGATCAGGCACTATTCCTCCCACCATTACCCAATGATGGACACTATTTCTTCAACTAATACCAATGATGGGGCACTATTCCTCCCACCATTACCCAATGATGGACACTATTCCTCCCACTAATACCAATGATGGGATACTATTCCTCCCACTGACACCAATGATCAGGCACTATTCCTCCCACTAATAAGAATGATGGGGTACTATTCCTCCCACTAATTCCAATGATGGAACACTATTCCTCCCACTAATACCAATGATCAGGCACTATTCCTCCCACCATTACCCAATGATGGGCACTATTTCTCCCACTAATACCAATGATGGGGTACTATTCCTCCCACTAAAAAGAATGATGGGGTACTATTCCTCCCACTAATAAGAATGATGGGGTACTATTCCTCCCACTAATACCAATGATGGAACACTATTCCTCCCACTAATACCAATGATCAGGCACTATTCCTCCCACCATTACCCAATGATGGACACTATTTCTTCAACTAATACCAATGATGGGGCACTATTCCTCCCACTAATACCAATGATGGGGCACTATTCCTCCCACTAATAAGAATGATGGGGCACTATTCCCCCCACTAATACCAGTGATTGAACACTATTCCTCCCACTAATACCAATGATGGGGCACTATTCCTCCCACTAATAAGAATGATGGGGCACTATTCCCCCCACTAATACCAGTGATTGAACACTATTCCTCCCACTAATACCAATGATTAGGCACTATTCCTCCCACCATTACCCAATGATGGACACTATTTCTTCAACTAATACCAATGATGGGGCACTATTCCTCCCACTAATACCAATGATGGGATACTATTCCTCCCACTAATAAGAATGATGGGGCACTATTCCTCCCACTAATAAGAATGATGGGGCACTATTCCCCCCACTAATACCAGTGATTGAACACTATTCCTCCCACTAATACCAATGATGGGGC
Organism: Staurois parvus; assembly: GCF_062004578.1. NCBI lineage: Eukaryota > Metazoa > Chordata > Amphibia > Anura > Ranidae > Staurois > Staurois parvus. The sequence goes on from NW_028318068.1 coordinate 1,384,893, forward strand.
ACTATTCTTCCCACTAATACCAACAATAGGGCACCGTCCCTCCCACTAATACCAATGATGGGGCACTATTCCTTCCACTATCACCAATGATGGGGCACTATTCCTCCCAATAATATCAATGAAGGGGCACTGTTTCGACCACTAATACCAATGATGGAACACTATTCCTCCCAGTAATACCAATGGTGGAGCAATAATACTCCCACTATTACCAATGATGGCACACTATTCCTTCAACTTATTAAAGGCTCTGTGTCATTTTTTTTTTACTCCGACTGATCACCACTGGCATAAAAAAAGGGAAGGAAATACTTGGCAACAATGTAGTGCAGTGGTATCCTAAGTGTGGCCCAGGGGCCAGATGTGGCCCTTTGCATGCCTTTATCTGGCCCTTGGGGTGCTACTAACACCAAAAACTGGGCATAATTTCTGATATTGAAATAAAAAATGCTGCATTATTTCTCCCACTGACACCAACAACTGAACTGGTTAATACCAAAGATAGGGCACTGTTTGTTCCCACTGATGCTAGGACGACTTCTTTTTCCACTGGCCACAGTCTGACCCCACCCCACACCTTTGGTGTGTCCTTTTACCTGATTTTCCATTTAAATGTGTCAGTTCACTCCATGTTGGCACTTTATGCTAACAGCAGGTAAGTATTTGTCAATGTACACAGGAGGGTAGGGACTGGTCACTGGGGGATCACTTTGATGCATTGATGCACTTTGGGTATAGAAATATATGCATACCAAGAATGATAGCAGTGTGCTGAGGGTTAATGGAGGATTTTGTGTGTTGGCATGCAATCACACCTCTCTAGCTCCCCACATATTATTATATGTAAGCCAGCTAGGTTTTTGGAAAAGACATTCTTTTAGTTTTAGAGTCAAGATGCTCCAACAGATAGCCAGGGGGTGCAGCTAAACTCTGCGTCAACTGGAAAAAAAATGAAGGAAGTTTTGTAATGCATCAGGAATCTGAGGAGTCCTGGGAACTTGATAGGAGGTATACTGCTCTTTAGTCTCTGACCTCCTATTACATTAAGCTAATAATGACCTCATGCATGAACAGATGGTGACCTGATTATCATTTCACCCATTTGATAACTACAGTTGCAAGAAAAAGTATGTGAACCCCTTGGGATTACGTGGAGTTTTGCATGAATTGGGCATAAAATGTGCTCTGAACTTCATCTAAGTCACAACAATAGAACACAGTCTGCTGAACATAATACTACACAAACATTAGATGTTGCCATGGTTTAATTGCACATAACATGTAAACATTCACAGTGCAGGGAGGAAAAAGTATGTGAACCTTTGGACTTAATAAATGGTTGACCCTCCTTTGGCAGCAATAACCTCAACCAAACGTTTCCTGTAGTTGCAGATCAGACCTGCACAACGATCTGGAGTAATTTTGGACCACTCCTCTTCACAAAACTGTTTCAGTGTAGCAATATTCTTGGGATGTCTGGTGTGAATCGCTCTCTTAAGGTCATGCCACAGCATTTCAATCGGGTTGAGGTCAGGACTCTGGCTGACTTTTGTTGAATTACTTGTATGCTTTGGGTCATTGTCCTGTTGCATCACCCATCCTCTGCGGAGCTTCAGTTGGCGGACAGATGGTCATACGTTTTCCTGCAAAATGTCTTGATAAACTCTGGAATTCATTTTCCCATCAATGACAACAATCCGTCCAGGCCCTGAGGCAGCAAAGCAGCCCCAAACCATGATGCTCCCTCCGCCATGTTTTACAGTGGGGATGAGGTTTTGATGTTGGTGTGCTGTGCCTTTTTTTCTCCACACATAGTGTTGTATGTTCTTCCCAAACAACTCAATCTTGGTTTCATCTGTCCACAGTATATTTTGCCAGTAGTGCTGTGGAACATCCAGGTGCTCTTTTGCAAACTTCAAACGTGCTGCAATATTCTTTTTGGACAGCAATGGCTTCCTCCGTGGTGTCCTCCCATGTACTCCATTCTTGTTTAATGTTTTCCTTATTGTAGATGTGTCAACAAAAATGTTAGCATGTGCCAGAGATTTCTGTAGGTCTTTAGCTGACACTCTGGGATTCTTCTTTACCTCATGCAGCATTCTGCGCTGTGCTCTTGCAGTCATTTTTACAGGACAACCACGCCTAGGGAGAGTAGCAACAGTGCTAAACTTTCTCCATTTGTAGACAGTCTGTCTTACCGTGGACACATGAACATCAAGGCTTTTGGAGATACGTTTGTAACCCTTTCCAGCTTCATGCAAGTCAACAATTCTTGATCGTAGGTCTTCTGAGAGCTCTTTTCTGCAAGGCATGGTTCACATCAGACTTGAAACCAGTAGACCCAAAACAGGTGTGTGTTTTTTAAGGGCAGGACAGCTGTCAGCAACACATCCAATATCATCACACTGATTGGAGTCAAGGTTGGCTCACTCCTGGCTCCAATTAGCTCTGGGAGAAGTTATTAAGCTAGGGCCTCACATACTTTTTCCTCCATGTTATGTGCAATTAAACCATGGCAACATCTAATGTTTGTGTAGTATTATGTTCAGCAGACTGTGTTCTTCTATTGTTGTGACGTTCAGAGCACATTTTATGCCCAATTCATGCAAAACTCCAGGTAATCCCAAGTGGTTCACATACTTTTTCTTGCAACTGTATATATATATATATATATATATATATATATATTGCTGCATAAATTCACAGCGCTATATGAGTACCTGTAATTAATAAATAACAAAGTAAACCTAACATAAGTATGAATTTATTCACCAGCCACCATAAATTTGAGCTCCATCCCACCACTTCCTGCATCTCACTACTTGTTCTTTAGAGAGGGGGGTCTCCAAACTTTCCAAACAAAGGGCAAGTTTACTGTCCTTCAGACTTTAGGGGGGGCTGGATTGTGGCCATTGGATGTACAAAATGTCCCAGGGCAAGGCATCAGTGAAAGTATACAACGCCTAGTTGCATAGTGGTGCCTTTTGTCAGTAGGACAAGGAATAGTGCCCTGTCATTGGTATTACCAGGAAGTATAGTGCCCCATCATTTTTATCGATGGGAGGAATAGTGCCCTATCACTATCATCAGTGAGAAGATGATTGCCCCATCATTGGTGTCATTTGGGGGAATTATACCCCACTGTTGGCACTGTTGGTGTCAGTGTTAGGAATAGTGCCCCATGATTGTTATCAATGGGAGGAATAGTGCCCCATCACTATCAGTGGGTGGAATAATGCCCCTTCGTTGTGTCAGTGGATGAATTATGCCCTACTGTTGGTGTTAGTGTCAGGAATAGTGCTTCAAAGGCCAGATAAAGGTTAGCCCTTGGGCTGCAGTTTGAAGACCACTGCTTCAGAGTAATGGGCTGCTTGGCTGACCAACAGTGAGGGGCAAGGGAATGATGGCCGAGTTTTTGGGGCTGCTGGGACACTTTAGTATCTATCCAAGGTGTGCAAGCACCAGAAGGTCCTGCTGTAAATCACTGGTGGCAGCTGAACACATTGTAAGACACAAACGGTTTATGTGAATCCCACCTAAATAATTTCACTAATTCTAGTAGACACAAATGAACCAAAATGTTTGAACTAAAAACATTTTAAGAATGTCTCTGATTTTAGGCTGCTCCTGGATGCACAATAGGCCAATGGGGCATACCGAAATGATTTGCATGATTCCACCAATGCTCTTCATATCAATACGAAATCCGTTATCTTATGGATGACAGTTCAAGCCAGGGGCGGACTGACCATTTGGAAACTCGGGCACTGCCCGAGGGCCCGGGGTCAGTAGGGGGCCCAATGAGATGCCCCTGGTACCTTTTTCATAGGCTTTTTTGAGTTTGGGCAAGGACACAGGGGCCCCATGATCCCCTATTGCCCGGGGGCCCCATGAGTTGTCAGTCTGCCCCTGGTTCAAGCTTTCTGTTAAAGGTGATTCTCTAGTAAGCAACTTGTGTGGAAACTGGTTTTGTGGTAATACAAGTACTCACGGAAAACGTAACGGTTGCAGGATATGGGCAAGTTTCCTCAGTTGAAGCAGCAGCCCTGAATAATACTTAGGTACCATTTCCTGATTAATAAGTTATATGTTAGCTGAGAAGGAGACAAGTTTCTTTTAACCTTTTCGCTGCCGGGTTCTGCCTCTCAAACGGAACCTCGGAATGCTTAGCTCACTTTTATCTTTTTAACATGCACATTATAGTTGTAAAAGTTTGATGCCCCTATCCCCTATCCACATACAAAAATCATATTGTGGAGAGGAAGAAGGATGGGAGGGTGATTTGCAAGAGCAGACGTTGACAGGAAGCGGGAAATCTGAATGCTTTGGAGTATGGCCACCAGTAGTCCTTCTTGACTGGGGTGAGGAGGGCAAGGCTAAAGCTCAGCAGGCAAGGAATACTCACAGTGAGGTGTATCTGTAGCTCAGCGGGTGGTCGTATAGTGGGTGAGTGGAGGCTCTGGACTGGCCAGCAAGGAGCTCAAGGAAATGGCGACAGGCAGTTACACTAGCAGTGTATAAAATGGTAGGTAGGTGTCAGCCATGTACACTGTCAGTGTCACTGGAATGGTATGTAGACTCTGTAGACTTAGAACCTATCCTCTAAGACCCTCCAACTTTTTGTGCTATTTGGCCAACCCCACCATTTGGCGTTAAGTGCGTTGCAATTAAGCTTGGTTACCACTCCGCCATTCTCAGGAATTAGTTTTCGACATTACCTTTCAGAGGCGCAGCTTGAAGATTGTGGGCCCCAATGCAAAAGTCCCCTCCCCCGTCACCCTGTGAAAGTGGAAACTCAAAGGGCCCAAGACTGAATTACCTAGGCAGGGTGACACAGCAATCGCTTTTTCCCAGCAACACAGTGTAAAACTCAATGTGACAGGGAGGCCGCATGGGCCCCCTGGAGCATGGGCAGGGTCACCATTGCGAACCCTCAAGATCTGCCTATATTCCCTTTGCTACACTTTAAGAAGACATCACAGGTCCAGTTAGACCCCTAAAGGCTACTTGTGTGCAGCAAAAGGAGATCGGGGACACCAAAGTCCCCGACTGGTCATGCCTCACCACAGGGCCAGTCTGGGTAGCCGTGTCCCAGCATGTTTATGGACTGTGGGTGTAAATCTAGGAAAACTTGGAAAGGACAACCAAAGTTCATGCAGATAGTGTCTGTGATAGGAACAGAGCCCAGGATCCAAGCATTGCATAGCAAGAGTAATACACTGCCCCTCTTTCATCTCTGTGGAGTCACCTTGGGTGTTCATCGGGAAAAATAAAGGCTGTCCTTCAGTCAGTGTTAGACCAACCCCTGATCCTGCTAGTAGATCCTCTGGTGGGCCCCGATCCTAAGTAATGTTGTGATGCAAAGAATAAAAATAGACAATGTTAGGTTCTTTTTCACACAAATATTGTGATCATTTACAGTCATGGCCGAAATTGTTGGCACCCTTGATATTTCTCCAGGAAATCATGTATTTCTCACGAAACGTATTGCATTAACACATGTTTTGCTATACACATGTTTATTCCCTTTGTGTGTATTGGGACAAAACAAAAAAAGGGAGGAAAGAAAGCAAATTCGACATAATGTCACACAAACCTCCAAAAATGGGCTGGACAAAAGTATTGGCACCCTTTCACAACTGCGGATAAATAAGAATGTTACAAGCATGTGATGCTCCTGTAAACTCACCTGGGGCAAGTAACAGGTGTGGGCAATATAGAAATCACACCTGAAAGCAGATAAAAAGGAGAGACGTTCACTTAACCTTTGCATTGTGTGTCTGTCTGTGCCACACTAAGCATGGACAACAGAAAGAGGAGACGAGAACTGTCTGAGGACCTGAGAACCAAAATTGTGGCAAAATATCAACAATCTCAAGGTTACAAGTCCATCTCCAGAGAACTAGATTTGCCTTTGTCCACAGTGCGCAACATTATCAAGAAGTTTGCAACCCATGGCACTGTAGCTAATCTCCCTGGTCGTGGACGGATGAGGAAAATTGATGAAAGATTGCAACGCAGAATAGTCCGGATGGTGGATAAGCAGCCCCAAACATGTTCCAAAGACATTCAAGCTGTCCTGCAGGCTCAGGGAGCATCAGTGTCAGCGCGAACTATCCGTCGACATTTAAATGAAATGAAACGCTATGGCAGGAGACCCAGGAGGACCCCACTGCTGACACAGAGACATAAAAAAGCAAGACTACAGTTTGCCAAAATGTACTTGAGTAAGCCAAAAGCCTTCTGGGAAAACGTCTTGTGGACAGATGAGACCAAGATAGAGCTTTTCGGTAAAGCACATCATTCTACTGTTTACCGAAAACGGAATGAGGCCTACAAAGAACAAAACACAGTACCTACGGTAAAATATGGTGGAGGTTCAATGATGTTTTGGGGTTGTTTTGCTGCCTCTGGCACTGGGTGCCTTGACTGTGTGCAAGGCATCATGAAATCTGAGGATTACCAAAGGATTTTGGGTCGCACTGTAGGGCCCAGTGTCAGAAAGCTGGGTTTGCGTCCAAGATCCTGGGTCTTCCAGCAGGACAATGACCCCAAACATACGTCAAAAAGCACTCAGAAATGGATGGCAAAGAAGCGCTGGAGAGTTCTGAAGTGGCCAGCAATGAGCCCAGATCTAAATCCCATTGAACACCTGTGGAGAGATCTTAAAATTGCTGTTGGGAAAAGGTGTCCTTCCAATAAGAGAGACCTGGAGCTGTTTGCAAAGGAAGAGTGGTCCAAAATTCCGGGTGAGAGGTGTCAGAAGCTTATTGATGGTTATAGGAAGCGACTGATTTCAGTTATGTTTTCCAAAGGGTGTGCAACCAAATATTAAGTTAAGGGTGCCAATACTTTTGTCCAGCCCATTTTTGGGGTTTTGTGTGACATTATGTCATATTTGCTTTTCTGCCTCTGTTTTATATTTGTTCCAATACATACAAAGGGAATAAACATGTGTATAGCAAAACATGTGTTAATGCAATACCTTTTTTGTGTGAAATACTTGATTTTCAGGAAAAATATCAAGGGTGCCAACAATTTCGGCCATGACTGTATATTTATGTGAAAAAGATATATATTAAATATATATAAATATATGTGATAATCTGCCTCCCCACAGGCTATCCCCGCTTCAGTCGATCCTGAATACGGCAGCCAGACTCATCCACCTTTCCAACCGCTCCGTTTCCGCCACCCCCATCTGCCAATCCCTCCACTGGCTTCTGATTGCGCAACGGATCAATTTCAAAATCCTAACACTGACGTACAAAGCTGTCCACCATACTGCCCCGAACTACATCACTGACCTAATATCCAAGTACCACCCAACACGCACACTCCGCTCCTCACAAGACCTCCTTCTCTCTAGTACCCTGGTCTCCTCCCCCCATGCCCGCCTCCAGGACTTCTCCAGGGTGTCACCCATCCTCTGGAACTCCCTGCCCCAACCCTCCGCTCCTCACAAGACCTCCTTCTCTCTAGTTTCCTGGTCTCCTCCTCCCATGCCCGCTTCCAGGATTTCTCCAGGGTGTCACCCATCCTCTGGAACTCCCTGCCCCAACCCATCATACTATCAGCTACTCTCCTCACCTTTAGGCACACCCTGAAAACCCATCTCTTCAGGGAAGCCTATCCCACCCCCTGCTAATTTGCTGACCTCCTCCACTCTTCCTACCACTACATTCCCACAGCTATCTCCTCCTATACCACTATCCCCTCCCTCCTAGATTGTAAGCTCCAAGGAGCAGGGCCCTCGAACCTCTCGTGTATCGCATTGTATTGTTATTGTTCTATCACATGTTCTGTCCCCCTTTGTAATGTACAGCGCTGAGCGAACTATTGGCGCTTTATAAATACTGTATAATAATAATAAATGGTTGTACAGATTGAAAAATGATATAGTAAATTTTTTTCTTTTAGTTTTGGATGGAGGAAGGTATGGTTAGAACCTCTCGTATTAAGACGATTTTCTTTCACTTTCTGTCCTGGAGACACCTGGAAATCTCTCCAAAGTGAGGGAATATCCTGTTTTAGACAGTTTAACTGAAAAAAGGTTTCCCCACTGAAGGATCTCCCCTCTGTTCTTTAAAAAAAAAAAAAATTGGATTCTCTATCACTTTATGTACTGAAGACAAAGGTCACCAGGAACAATAGCATAGATGGCTCTTCACAACTGGGACACAACACTAGGAACCTGACAATGGTTCTACCCTTTCCTACTCCATCCAACAATAAAAACAACTTTATATTGTAGTTTCCTAAGATCAAGGCCCTCTGTACTCCAGCCCTACACCACTGTTAGTACAACTGGTGCCACAACGCAATATATAAATGGCCATAAACTGTGGCCACACAAATATGGACTCAGACTATCACATAACCAAGCATGGTCATCCTAGCAGCATGCATACAATGAGTAGACTCCCTAAAAGGCATACTATTATGTGAGAAAATGCCACTTGATATGTATTTAGGCCGGCTGAGATCTTCACCCTTGGGATCTTGTGGTCGGGGTTGTGGTCTCGGGGTGTGACTGAGTACTCCTACACAGACGATATCTCCTGAGCACATACAGTGGGGCAAAAAAGTATTTAGTCAGCCACCAATTGTGCAAGTTCTCCCACTTAAAAAGATGAGAGAGGCCTGTAATTGGCATCATAGGTAGACCTCAACTATGAGAGACAAAATGACAAAAAAAATCCAGACAATCACATTGGCTGATTTGGAAAGAATTTATTTGCAAATTATGGTGGAAACTAAGTATTTGGTCAATATGAAAAGTTCATCTCAATACTTTGTTATATATCCTTTGTTGGCAATGACAGAGGTCAAACGTTTCCTGTAAGTCTTCACAAGGTTGGCACACACTGTTGCTGGTATTTTGGCCCATTGCTCCATGCAGATCTCTAGAGCAGTGATGTTTTGGGGCTGTCGCTGGGCAACATGGACTTTCACTCCCTCTAAAGTTTTCCTATGGGGTTGAGATCTGGAGACTGGCTAGGCCACTCCAGGACCTTGAAATGCTTCTTACGAAGCCACTCCTTCGTTGCCCGGGTGGTATGTTTGGGATCATTGTCATGTTGGAAGACCCAGCCACGTTTCATCTTCAATGCCCTTGCTGATGGAAGGAGGTTTGCACTCAAAATCTCACGATACATGGCCCCATCCATTCTTTTCTGTACATGGATCAGTCGTCCTGGTCCCTTTGCGGAGAAACAGCCCCAAAGCATGATGTTGCCACCCCCATGCTTCACAGTAGGTATGGTGTTCTTTGGATGCAACTCAGCATTCTCTCTCCTCCAAACAGGACGAGTTGTGTTTCTACCAAACAGTTCTATTTTGGTTTGATCTGACCATATGACATTCTTCCAATCCTCTTCTGGATCATCCAAATGCTCTCTAGCAAACATCAGATGGGCCCAGACATGTAATGGCTTAAGCAGGGGGACACGTCTGGCACTGCAGGATCTGAGTCCCTGGCAGCGTAGTGTGTTACTGATGGTAGCCTTTGTTACGTTGGTCCCAGCTCTCTGCAGGTCATTCACTAGGTCCCCCCCGTGTGGTCCTGGGATTTTTGCTCACCGTTCTTGTGATCATTTTGACCCCACGGGGTGAGATCTTGCGTGGAGCCCCAGATCGAGGGAGATTATCAGTGGTCTTGTATGTCTTCCATTTTCTAATTATTGCTCCCACAGTTGATTTGTTCACACCAAGCTGCTTGCCTATTGCAGATTCAGTCTTCCCAGCCTGGTGCAGGTCTACAGTTTTGTTTCTGGTGACCTTCGACAGCTCTTTAGTCTTCACCATAGTGGAGTTTGGAGTGTGACTGTTTGAGGTTGTGGACAGGTGTCTTTTATACTGATAACAAGTTCAAACAAGTGCCATTGATACAGGTAATGAGTGCAGGACAGAGGAGCCTCTTAAAGAAGAAGGTACAGGTCTGTGAGAGCCAGAAATCTTGCTTGTTTGTAGGTGACCAAATACTTATTTTCCACCATAATTTGCAAATAAATTCTTTCCATATCAGCCAATGTGATTGTCTGGATTTTTTTTCTCATTTTGTCTCTCATAGTTGAGGTCTATCTATGATGCCAATTACAGGCCTCTCTCATCTTTTAAGTAGGAGAACTTGCACAATTGGTGGCTGACTAAATACTTTTTTGCCCCACTGTAACACAAGGGTCTAGGAGCATCATCTGGTAATTAGAGGCCAGCAAAGAATCCACCCAGGAGAAAGGAAAGGAATCCCAGTGAGCTGAACAAAAAGTCCCAGCATCTCTGTAACAGGACACGACAAATGTAGAACTACAAGTCCCAGCATCTCAATAACAGAATACAATGAATGTACAACTACAAGTCCCAGCATTTCAGTAATAAAACACTGTGAATGTAGAACGACAAGTCCCATAATCAGTACACAGACAATATAGAATTGCAAGTCCCAGTATCTCAGTAATAAAACACTGTGAATGTAGAACTACAAGTCCCAGTATCTAAATAATAAAACACTGTGAATGTAGAACTAGAAGTCCCAGTATCTCAGTAATAAAGAACTGTGAAAACAGAACTACAAGTTCCAGCATCAGTACACAGACAATATAGAACTGCAAATCCCAGTATCTCAGTAATAAAGCACTGTGAATGTAGAACTACAAGTCCCAGAATCAGTACACAGACAATATAGAACTGTATCTCAGTATCCCAATATCTCAGTAATAAAACACTGTGAATGTAGAACTACAAGTCCCAGCATCTCAATAACAGAATACAGTGAATGTACAACTAGAAGTCCCAGCATTTCAGTAATAAAACACTGTGAATGTAGAACTACAAGTCCCAGAATCAGTACACAGACAATATAGGACTGCAAGTCCCAGTATCTCAGTAATAAAGCACTGTGAATGTAGAACTGAAAGTCCCAGCACTTCAATAACAGAATACAGTGAATGTACAACTACAAGTCCCAGCATCAGTACACAGACAATATAGAACTGCAAATCCCAGTATCTCAGTAATAAAGCACTGTGAATGTAGAACTACAAGTCCCAGAATCAGTACACAGACAATATAGAACTGTATCTCAGTATCCCAGTATCTCAGTAATAAAACACTGTGAATGTAGAACTACAAGTCCCAGCATCTCAATAACAGAATACAGTGAATGTACAACTAGAAGTCCCAGCATTTCAGTAATAAAACACTGAATGTAGAACTACAAGTCCCAGAATCAGTAAAGAGACAATATAGGACTGCAAGTCCCAGTATCTCAGTAATAAAGCACTGTGAATGTAGAACTGAAAGTCCCAGCACTTCAATAACAGAATACAGTGAATGTACAACTACAAGTCCCAGCATTTCAGTAATAAAACACTGAATGTAGAACTACAAGTCCCAGAATCAGTAAACAGACAATATAGGACTGCAAGTCCCAGTATCTCAGTAATAAAGCACTGTGAATGTAGAACTGAAAGTCCAGCACTTCAATAACAGAATACAGTGAATGTACAACTACAAGTCCCAGCATTTCAGTAATAAAACACTGAATGTAGAACTACAAGTCCCAGAATCAGTAAAGAGACAATATAGGACTGCAAGTCCCAGTATCTCAGTAATAAAGCACTGTGAATGTAGAACTGAAAGTCCCAGCACTTCAATAACAGAATACAGTGAATGTACAACTACAAGTCCCAGCATTTCAGTAATAAAACACTGAATGTAGAACTACAAGTCCCAGAATCAGTAAACAGACAATATAGGACTGCAAGTCCCAGTATCTCAGTAATAAAGCACTGTGAATGTAGAACTGAAAGTCCAGCACTTCAATAACAGAATACAGTGAATGTACAACTACAAGTCCCAGCATTTCAGTAATAAAACACTGTGAATGTAGAACTACAAGTCCCAGAATCAGTACACAGACAATATAGAACTGCAAGTCCCAGTATCCCAGTAATAAAACACTGTGAAAGTAGAATAACAAGCCCCAGCATCTCAGTAACAAGACACAGTGAATGTAGAACTACAAGCTCCAGCATCCCAGTTTTGGGACACAGTAAACGTAGAACAAGTCTCACAATCCCAGAATGTCCACAGTGTACATATAGAACTACAAGTCTGAAAACCCTGGTAGCAGCACACAGTGAATGTAGAACTACATGTCCCAGCATCTGAGTAACAGCTACATAGTTAGTCTGGCTGAAAAAAAAGACAAAAGTTCATCCAAAAAAAAAAACGTTATAATCCTTTACCCTTTACCCACAGTTGATTCAGAGGACGGCAAAAAACCCAGCAAAGTCTGATCCAATTTGCTCCTGCTGGGAAAAAATTCCTTCCTGATCCCCCGAGAGGCAATCTGATATTCCCTGGATCAACTTTACCTATAAATGTTAGTATCCAGAACAGGGGCGGACTGACAACTCATGGGGCCCCTGGGCAATAGGGCATCATGGGGCCCCTGTGTCCTTGCCCAAACTCAAAAAAGCCTATGAAAAAGGTACCAGGGGCATCTCATGGGGCCCCCTACTGACCCCGGCCCTCAGGCAGTGCCCGAGTTTCCAAATGGTCAGTCCGCCCCTGATCCAGAACACAGTGACTTTAAAACTGAAGTTTCCATGGAGCCAGGGACATACTGAATGTAGAACACGGTATTGCAGAACACACTGAACATAGAACTACAAATCCCACCATCCTAGTGGCAGCACACAGTCAGAGAGCTACAAGCTCCTGAGCCCCAGTAACAGTGCACACTGAATGTAGAACTACAAATCCCAGCATATCATAGAAAATGCAGAACTACAAATCCCAGCGTATCATAGGAAATATAGAACTACAAATCCCAGCGTATCATAGGAAATGTAGAACTACAAATCCCAGCGTATCATAGGAAATGTAGAACTACAAATCCCAGCGTATCATAGGAAATGTAGAACTACAGGCCTTGGCATTTAATTAGCTGCATGCAGTGAATGTAGAATTACAAGTCCCAGGATCCCATTATCAGAACATGGTAAATGCAGAACTACAAGTGCCAGGATCTACCTATCATAACGTGGTAAATGTAGAACAACAAGTCCCAGCATCCCTGTATAGGAAAACAGTAAATGTAGAACTACAAGTACCAGGATCCCAGTATCAGAACATAGTAGAAGTAGAACTACAAGTCCCAGCATTCCAGTATTGTAACACAGTAAATGTAGAACTACGAGACCCAACATCCCAGTATTGCTATATGGTAAATGTAGAACAACAAGTCCCAGCATTCCTGTATAGGAAAACAGTGAATGCAGAACTACAAGTTCCAGCATTCCAGTAATGTATCACGATAAATGTGGAACTACGTGTCCCAACATCCCAGTATCAGAACATAGTAGAAGTAGAACTACAAGTCCCAGCATTCCAGTATCAGAACATAGTAGAAGTAGAACTACAAGTCCCAGCATTCCAGTATCAGAACATAGTAAAAGTAGAACTACAAGTCCCAGCATTCCAGTATCAGAACATAGTAGAAGTAGAACTACAAGTCCCAGCATTCCAGTATCAGAACATAGTAGAAGTAGAACTACAAGTCCCAGCATTCCAGTATCAGAACATAGTAGAAGTAGAACTACAAGTCCCAGCATTCTAGTATCAGAACATAGTAGAAGTAGAACTACAAGTCCCAGCATTCCAGTATCAGAACATAGTAAAAGTAGAACTACAAGTACCAGCATTCCAGTATCAGAACATAGTAGAAGTAGAACTACAAGTACCAGGATCCCCGTATCAGAACATAGTAGAAGTAGAACTACAAGTCCCAGCATTCCAGTATCAGAACATGGTAAAAGTAGAACTACAAGTACCAGCATTCCAGTATCAGAACATAGTAGAATTAGAACTACAAGTCCCAGCATTCTAGTATCACAACATAGTAGAAGTAGAACTACAAGTTCCAGGATCCCAGTATCACAACATAGTAGAAGTAGAACTGCAATTTCCAGGATCCCAGTATCAGAACACCCATATGAACGTCACGCATTGTGCAGCAGTTTAGAATTGCGGTGATTCTGCCTGCGATCCCAAATCGCAAGATGTGAACGAGGCCTAAAAGAGAACATACAGGCTGAGGTGGCTGAACACATTAAATGTCCCCGGAAATGTAAATACAACTTGTCGCGTTTGATAGGTGGCACCACCAAGCCTATGTGACGCAAACAGCGAGCCAAACACACATCTCACAGTGGTAGTCCCATTTATTATCCCCGTTCAGCTAAAAGAAACAGCCAGAAAGAACAAATACAGCCATTCAGGAGGCGGCGGCAGAATTGCCTGCAAGCTGTTGCTAAACCACCCTCTGAAAAGTGATCCACCATGAATGGCTTTTCATAGGGATGGTAGAGACTGACGTACATGTAAACGTATCCTTATTGACAATGTTGCTTGCTCATCATCGGACACACCAAGTCTATTTCTCCACTTTGATGTCATAGTCAGTTATGCAGAGAATACCATTTCAATAATTCTGGAATGAAACACACTTTACTGCATCATGCTGCAAAGTGTATCCTGCTTCACAGCTCCTGCTCCTCGGTCGCCGTGTGACAATGCATGACAAGAATCATCCCATTGCCTATGGAGTCTGTTCACATCTATGAAACACACAGAAAAAAACCTGAAAAATGACAGAAGATTGAGATGCATGATATGAACACAGCCTATGTATGTTAGCGTGTGACAGTGCCAGGGGCGGACTGACCATTTGGAAACTCAGGCACTGTCCGAGGGCCCGGGGTCAGTAGGGGGCCCCATGAGATGCCCCTGGTACCTTTTTCATAGGCTTTTTTGAGTTTGGGCAAGGACACAGGGGCCCCATGATCCCCTGTTGCTCGGGGGCCCCATGAGTTGTCAGTCCGCCCCTGGACAGTGCCATTCGTTTTAAATGGCAACTGAAAGTATTAGGGCTCATTCACTCCTGCTGCACTCTCCTCTGCCCCTCTGAAAAGCAATCCATGGTGGATCGCTTTTCAGAGGGCAGTAGAGCAGAGGCTGCCAGGATTTCAGAAGGTAGCAGTGTACTCATTCTTTTTTTTTGGACAACTGAATGGTGATTTTTTTTTTTTTTTATGTAAATACCGCACTGAAACATCACGCCAAGAGTTCTCACTATTCAGTTGACTAGGCTACATTTGGTGGCAGAACTTCCCAATGAACACTAATGCAGGCCATAGATGGGTCGAAAATCAGCCGATTTTTCGTCCGAAATTTTTTTTTCGCTCCGTTCACGGGTTAATTGGTCGGCCGTTTTTCTGGATTTTATCAGATTTTTTTGATCGGTAAAGTTGGAAAAAAAATCGGCTGATTTTGGCGATCGGACGATTTTCGCGGCAATGATGGGCAAATCGGCCGATCTTTTTACAGATAAAAAAATTTGCGCATGAGCCGTGACCTGCAAGAAAAAGAAGGAGAAGAAGAAGAAAAAGAAAAAGGAGAAAAAGAATAAGAAGAAAAAGCAGAAGTAGAAGAAGAAAAAGAAAAAGAAGAAAAAGAAGAACAAAAAGAAGAAGAAGAGGAAGAAGAAGAAAAAGAAGAAGAGGAAGGAGAAGAAAAAAGAAGAAGAAGAGGAAGAAGGAGAAGAAGAAGAAAAAGAATTCCAGTCCGCTATTATATTTGACATGAAAAAGTATTGCGGTTGCAACAATGTATCTATTTTTATCCGAAAAACCATCTGTATCCAAAATGGATACAACTAGATACATTGTTGCAACCGCAATACTTTTTAATGTCAAATATAATCGTGCAGCTCTCTACAGGGACAGAAGTAATTAAATGCCGGCCGTAGACGGGAAGAAAATCGGTCCATTTTTCGTTTTTTTAATTAAAAAAAGGGCCGGTTTTCTCCCCGTCTATGGCCTGCATTAGCCCTTATGCACACTGGGCGTTTTTACAGCTGCTGTTTTTGGCGTTTTTTTCCACAGCCAGTAAACTCTCCAGCATGTTATCCTATGTGTCCATACACACATAGGCTTTAACCACTTCATGTCCGGACACTTTCGTCCCCTTCCTGTACAACAGCCTTCTACCATGTGACAAGCTGAGACCAATCACAGCTCACACGGTAGTTCTCAATGGCTGCAAGAATGCAGCCAGAGAGGAGAAATTATTGCTTTTACAGCCTTTATGGGTATAAAAGCAATCAGTGTAAAAAAAAACAAAAAATCTTCATCACCCCCCACAAGTAGTACAGTGTCACCATGGTGACACTGTACTGCTAGAGTGACAGTATGTAAAAAAAAACAAATAATAATATAAAAATATAAAATAAAAATGTAAAAAAAAAATTTTTTTAAATCATAATTTTTGGTTATAAACTAATTTGAGTTTTTTTTTTTTTTTACTAAAAAGATAAATGAATACATTTTGGCCAAGATTTATGATGATATATTATTTATTTGCAAAATTTTATAATAAAAACACTTTTTTTCAAAAATTTTGGACATTTTCATTTATATAGTCAAAAAAAAAAAAATCCCAGTGGTGAATAAATACCACCAAAATAAAGCTTAATCTGTCTCAAAAAAATGCTAAAAAATTCATATGGGTACAGTGTTGCATGATCGCGCAATTGTCATTCAAAGTGTGATAGTGCTGAAAGCTGAAAATTGGCCTGGACAGGAAGGGGGAGAAAGTGTCCGGACTTTATGTGGGCAGTACAGTGGCTAAATGGTTAGCACTTCTGCCTGGCAGTACTCAGGTCGTTGGTTCAAATCCCAACCACAGCACCTCCTGCCTGGAGTTTGCATGTTCTGTCTGTGTGGGTTTCCTCTGGGTACTCCAGTTTCCTCTCACACTCCAAAGACATGCTGGTAGGTGAATTGGCTCCTGTCTAAATTGTCCCTAGTATGTGTATGTATGAATGTGAGTTAGGGACCTTAGATTGTACACCCCTTGAGGGTTAGGGACTGATGTGAATGTACAATATATATGTAAAGTGCTGCAAAAATTGATGGCGCTATAGAAGTACCTGAAATAAAAAAAAGATAAATAAATATTAAAAGATAAAAAAAAAATACCTACATCATCCTCAAAGTTTAGTGCCAGGGTAAGTGTTTGGGTCAAAGCTCATGATTTTTTGTTGTTTAATTGATATCAGTGTCAGTTAGTGTCAGTGTGTTTTAGGTAAAACAAAATGTGAGCTATTGTTCTGGGCTGTACTAAAGGTACAAATAACATACACATATACTGTATGATATCGCTGCAATCGTCAAGAGCTGGAAAATGTATTTTGGGTTGTTCTATGGAGGTAGGTTATGGTAGTCACAAGAAACACACAGCTAAATTTAAAAAATATATTTTTTTTTTACTATTTTTGGCCAGTTTTCCTTTAATAATAAAAAGAAATCAGGAGATATCCATTACCATTTACCACCAAATGAAAGCCCAATTTGTCCTGAAAAGAAAAACGCGGTATAATCCACCTGGATGTACAAAGTAGTTATGATGATATGTGCGGTTTTACTAACACATGTCAACGTTGCAGAATAGTGCTTAGGCATGAAGGGGTTAACGTATTAACCTAAAATCGGTTCTGATATCGATGTTTTACTAACCTGACAGCTTATTATTCTAAAAAGGAAACCTTCATTAGGTTTGCAAATATTAAGGGGTCATGTGCACTGCAACTGATAAACGCAAGTTTAGGAGCTGTTCAGCGTTTTTTTCAGCAGCCCATGAACTCACCCTAATGTTTTCCTATGTGTCCATGTACACATCTTCATTTACAGTCCTTTTTTGAACTCAGAAAACTTGCGTTCAGCAGTCGATTTTATCAGCGTTTCAAACGCAAAACGCTTGTAAACGCGGCAAATCACGTTTATAAGCGTTTGCGTCTGAAAATTTTTTTTTACTCTTCCAGTTTCCAATGCTGTCCAAAGCCTTTTTTCATCATGAAAAATGCATGCAAAGAGTTTTCAAGGTACTCAAATGGACAAAACACTGAACACAGGATGTTCCTACCAAGCTTGTCACACATTGTAATGACCGATTCACACCTCAGACCTCTCCCACCCTTGGAAACAAAAGATATGTTAATGACCATTCACACCTCAAATTCCTCATGAAGACCCCCTGCCAAGTGACCTTAATGACTCCCTCCACCAGACACCTTTCCCACCCTTGGAAACAAAAGAAATGTTAAAAGCTAATCTCAACACATCCTGCTGTCTCTGCTTCTACTCTGTATTTTGTCAGGAATGGACTCGCCAATGGTGGTGGGACTCACCTGCCTTGTGGGCTGCAGTACCAAGGCTGGCCAGCGGGTGCTCTCAGCAGCCAGAATCTCACTCCTGCAATAACGCCATCACCTGAGGCTGATTGCAGGAGGTGTATTCAAGCAGGACCAGGCCTGTGATCAGTGCCTTGGTGTATGTTTCCCTTGAGCCCCTGTACCTGCATCCTGTCTGCTTCCTGCCTGATCCTGCTTTGATCCTGACTCTGAACGAACTCCGCCTGTCCTGACCTCGGCTATTCCTGACCACTCTTCCGCTCGCTCCTTGTACCCTGTTTGCCCGTTAGCTACCGACCCGACCTGCCCGACTACGTTGTGCTCCATATATATATACATACATATATATATATATATATATATATATATATCAGTTTGGGTTTGTTTCACCTTGTTGTATGTATTTGTGTTAGTTTTGGGTTTGGTTTGTTGCGTTTATGTTTGTGTTGTCCTTAATAAATTATCTTGTTTACACGCTATACCTGAAGTCTGTGTTTCCGTGTCGGTCCACACACCTCTGGTCATTCCCGGAGCCCTGACAGTATTTCTCTGAAACAGTCTGAAATAGTTAATAATTTACCACTTTTCAGTGCATTCTGGGCATTTCTCCTGTGCTTATCTTTAAATACGCTTCTAAACGCAAACGCACATAAACTCGACAGATGGTTTTAACCTACGTATTCCAGCAGTCAGTTTCCATCGTTCAGAAGTGTCCCGTGTACATGGGGCCTAAAGATTCTAATTACCAGCAAGAATGAGTCAGATTCCTTACATTTAAAGAGCACCTGTCATTTTAGATCCATCATGGCAGCGCCTGTAAGCAGGCATCCACTCACCTGCTGCCGCCACGTCCCTCGCCTTGTTGTGTCCCTGCCGCATCACCAGCCGTCCCATTAAAGTCAATGGGACTGTCGGTGAGTCAACAGCAGGTCAGAGGAGGAGCCGCTGCGGGACAGAGATGACAGCTGCTCTTTAAAAATGATGATTTAAACCGAGCCTTTTCACTAGTGATTTAAATCAAATCCACCCTGATGTAAACTGTATGGGAATGCGGTGCACATTCCTGTGCGATTCCTATCTGTTTCATACCATGAACCTAGGCTTAAAGCAGAACTCCGTGCAAAATTTTGGGGAAAAGTTTTTGTTGCTGGGCAGAATAAAACTGTAAAACATGGCAAAAAACACTCCATGTTTTCCAGCAGCACCTCCTGTGAACTCTATTGTAGCAAAAACGCTGAGTTTTAAAAAAAAAAACAAAAACCCCGGCCCTTTCTAGAAACACAGCGACTTCAAAACACATGAATGTGAACATAGGAAACCATGTCAAATGGACTGTAGTGTGTTTCTGCAAAAAAGCAAATTAAAAATAAAAAAAACCGCATTGGTGTGAATCAGGTGCAAAGATGCAACACTCAGGACTTTTTTTTTTTTTTACTGCGCAAGCATGGACGGGCCTTAGAGACCATCCGCACAACAGTGCTGTCGCAGCGACGTACACTTTGTCACGCCTAGGCACTAAACAGCCCATTAATAAAAGAACAAACGCACAGCGACCCATCTAAAGTTCAGCCAGCTGCATGCGGTTTGCCCGCTAACCTGGGGAGCCATGCGCAAGGGATCATGCCAATGCATGTAATTCAATGATCAGGATGCAGTGATGTGAATGAGCCCCAGGAGGAGATGTCAGAAGATCCTGTACATCTCATACCAACACTAATCCCACAATTCATTATACGGCAACCAGGGGCGGAATAGTGCCCCATCGTTGGTGTCAGTGGGAGGAATAGTGCCCCATCGTTGGTGTCAGTGGGAGGAATAGTGCTCCATCATTGGTATCAGTGGGAGGAATAGAGCCCCATCATTGGTGTCAGTGGGAGGAATAGTGCCCCATCATTGGTGTCAATGGGAGGAATAGTGCCCCATCATTGGTGTCAGAGGGAGGAATAGTGCCCTATTGTTGGTGTCAGTGGGAGGAATAGTGCCCTATTGTTGGTGTCAGTGGGAGGAATAGTGCCCTATTGTTGGTGTCAGTGGGAGGAATAGTGCCCCATCATTGGTGTCAGTGGGAGGAATAGTGCCCCATCATTGGTGTCAGTGGGAGGAATAGTGCCCCATCATTGGTGTCAGTAGGAGGAATAGTGCCCTATTGTTGGTGTCAGTGGGAGGAATAGTGCCCTATTGTTGGTGTCAGTGGGAGGAATAGTGCCCCATCATTGGTGTCAGCGGGAGGAATAGTGCCCCATCATTGGTGTCAGTAGGAGGAATAGTGCCCCATTGTTGGTGTCAGTGGGTGGAATAGTGCCCCATTGTTGGTGTCAGTGGGTGGAATAGTGCCCAATCATTGATGTCTGTAGGAAGAATAGTGCCCCATTGTTGGTGTCAGTGGGTGGAATAGTGCCCCATCATTGGTGTCAGTGGGAGGAATAGTGCCCCATCATTGGTGTCAGTGGGAGGAATAGTGTCCCATCATTGGTATTAGTGGGAGGAATAGTGCTCCATCATTGGTGTCAGTGGGAGGAATAGAGCCCTATCATTGGTGTCAGTGGGAGGAATAGTGCCCCATCGTTGGTGTCAGTGGAAGGAATAGTGCCCCATCGTTGGTGTCAGTGGGAGGAATAGTGCCCCATTGTTGGTGTCAGTGGGAGGAATAGTGCCCCATTGTTGGTGTCAGTGGAAGGAATAGTGCCCCATCGTTGGTGTCAGTGGGAGGAATAGTGCCCCATTGTTGGTGTCAGTGGGAGGAATAGTGCCCCATTGTTGGTGTCAGTGGGAGGAATAGTGCCCCATTGTTGGTGTCAGTGGGAGGAATAGTGCCCCATCATTGATGTCTGTAGGAAGAATAGTGCCCCATTGTTGGTCAGTGGATGGAATAGTGCCCCATCATTGGTGTCAGTGGGAGGAATAGTGCCCCATCATTGGTATCAGTGGGAGGAATAGTGCTCCATCATTGGTATCAGTGGGAGGAATAGAGCCCCATCGTTGGTGTCAGTGGAAGGAATAGTGCCCCATTGTTGGTGTCAGTGGGAGGAATAGTGCCCCATTGTTGGTGTCAGTGGGAGGAATAGTGCCCCATCATTGGTGTCAGTGGGAGGAAAAGTTCCCCATTATTGCTAGTGGGAGAAATAGTGCCCCATTGTTGGTGTCAGTGGGTGGAATAGTGCCCCATTGTTGGTGTCAGTGGGTGGAATAGTGCCCCATTGTTGGTGTCAGTGGGAGGAATAGTGCCCCATCATTGATGTCTGTAGGAAGAATAGTGCCCCATTGTTGGTGTCAGTGGGTGGAATAGTGCCCCATCATTGGTGTCAGTGGGAGGAATAGTGCCCCATCATTGGTGTCAGTGGGAGGAATAGTGCTCCATCATTAGTATCAGTGGGAGGAATAGTGCCCCATCATTAGTATCAGTGGGAGGAATAGTCCCCCATCATTGGTATCAGTGGGAGGAATAGTGCCCCATCATTGGTATTAGTGGGAGGAATAGTGCTCCATCATTGGTGTCAGTGGGAGGAATAGTGTCCCATCATTGGTATTAGTGGGAGGAATAGTGCTCCATCATTGGTGTCAGTGGGAGGAATAGAGCCCTATCATTGGTGTCAGTGGGAGGAATAGTGCCCCATCGTTGGTGTCAGTGGAAGGAATAGTGCCCCATTGTTGGTGTCAGAGGGAGGAATAGTGCCCCATTTTTGGTGTCAGTGGGAGGAATAGTGCCCCATTGTTGGTGTCAGTGGGTGGAATAGTGCCCCATCATTGGTGTCAGTGGGAGGAATAGTGCCCCATCATTAGTATCAGTGGGAGGAATAGTGCCCCATCATTGGTATCAGTGGGAGGAATAGTGCCCCATCGTTGGTGTCAGTGGGAGGAATAGTGCCCCATTGTTGGTGTCAGTGGGAGGAAAAGTTCCCCATTATTGCTAGTGGGAGAAATAGTGCCCCATTGTTGGTGTCAGTGGGAGGAATGGTGCTCTATTGTTGGTATTAGTGGGAGGAATAATGTGTCTTATCAGAAAGAGGAACAGTGCCCCAAGGACCACATAAAGGCAAGCAAAGGGCCGCATTTGGCTCCCAGGCCGCAGTTTTCAGACCACAGGTCTAAAGTAACCCCAAGAACTACCATACAGATTACATTGTGCACAGGGTCCCCAATGACACCCATACAGATTGGTGTACGTGTTCTGCAGGTCACCCTGATTCATCAGGTCCATATATTTCGTTATATTATTATATACCTGTAGACTTGTAATAACAGTGTAGTACCAATCAGGGGCGGACTGACCATTTGGAAACTCGGGCACTGCCCGAGGGCCCGGGGTCAGTAGGGGGCCCCATGAGATGCCCCTGGTACATTTTTCATAGGATTTTTTGGGTGTGGGCACAGGGCCCCATGATCCCCTATTGCCCGGGGGCCCCATGAGTTGTCAGTCCGCCCCTGACAGCAACAATACCCAGCCAGGGCTGAAGACGTGACAATGTCAGGCCAGGACACATCCTGCTCATCAACGTCCCCCCTCCCTACATAATAGAAGGCGGCTCTCTGTGTGTACGTGCACCATCCCAGCCAGCTGCTGTCTCCCCTCCCCCTCCATCCATCCCTCTGACAGCACAGCACACAGCCTACGTGCCGCCTCACTGCAGCCTACATGTCAGCCAGGCGGCCGCAGCCTCCTCGTACGTGACCAAAACATCATCACCGCACAAGACGACGCCCCCGAAACGCCCCCCAGCCAATCGTCTGCCCCTCACTAGACAAGAGGCACCTCTCCACCCAATCGCGCTAAGCCTGGGCGTGGCTAGGGGCCATGTGCTTCTTGTTTTGTGTACGTGCTGAGGGGAGTGGCCTGGAGCTGGAGGATGAGTACACAGGGGAGGCATAGGTTTCTGTTCTCACATCGGATGTAGGATCGGCGAGAGGAGATCGAGGCAGAGAGGTGATCGAGGCAGAGAGGATGCAGCTTCATCTGGACACAGAGGTACCAATACATTGCAATGGTTACATTATATCGATCTATAGAATACATTGGGGATGTGTGTGTATGTCTCACATAAACATTTATTTATTTTAGTTATATAGTTTTTTATATATATATCCCAACCACGGCACCACCTGCCTGGAGTTTGCATGTTCTCCCTGTGCCTGCGTGGGTTTCCTCCGGGTACTCCGGTTTCCTCCCACACTCCAAAGACATGCTGGTAGGTTAATTGGCTCCTGTCTAAATTGGCCCTAGTATGTGTATGTATGAAGGTGAGCTGGGGCTCGTTCACACTTGACTTTATTTCTAACTCTTGCCAAATGCCCCTATAGCCTTTGACAGGCGTTAGGTGTTTGGGGAACGTTAAAAATGCTTCCCAAATGCCCTATGCATGGTTTTGAGGCAGTTGATAGGCTTTTGCCAAGCGTTAAAACTGTACCACAAACGCCTATAATGAAGTTAAATGGTATTAACGCTTCGCAAACGCCTTGCAACCGTGTTGCAAATGCCTGCCAGACCTTTGAGGAGCAGCACCATAGACTTGAATGGGAGGCTTCAACTCCTGACTGGATAAGAGGCATCAGTTTTGCCGTGATGCAACGCTAACGCTTCAGTGTGAACAGCGCTGTGTGCTGCCATGTGCAGAAAATTCATAGGTGTTTGAGAAGGTGCTTCCCAAATGCCTGTCTGACACCTGCTGACAAAGCTAGTGTGAACTGAGCCTTGAGGACTTTAGATTGTACGCCCCTTGAGGGTTAGGGACTGATGTGAATGTACAATATATATGTAAAGTGCTGCAAAAATGATGGTGCTATATAAGTACCTGAAATAAATATATATACATATCACATATATACATATATATACATATCACATAAAAATATAGATATTTTATTTATTTGGATTTTTGTGTTTCATATACACACAGACCCCTGTATAAAAAAAATTATATAAAAAATTATAAAATTTATAAATGTATAAAATTATATATATATATTTAATAGATTGTTATTATACTGTATTTATATAGCACTAAAAGGTTTGCTCAGCGCTGTACATCATAGTGGGGGACAGAACATGAGACAATATAGTAACAAAACACGAGGGGGTCAAGGGCCATGCTCTTTTGAGCTTACGATCTAGGAATATTATATTTTATATTGGTAATATAGAATATATTTTGTTATTCAAGTTATGTGAATGATATCAATATTAATACAGTTGTGTGATGGTGATTCTTGCAATGGTGACGCATTATTACATTATAATAGTAACATAATTAATATAGTGCGGTGTGTGTGTGTGTGTGTGTGTGTGTGTATGTGTGTATGTGTGTGTGTATGTATGTATGTGTGTGTGTATATATATATATGTGTGTATGTATGTGTGTGTATATATATATGTGTGTATGTATGTGTGTGTGTGTGTATGTATTTATTTTTTTTATTATTTAGGTGTGTGTATATATTTGTATGTAATTGTGTGACAGTGGCAATTCTTGCAATGGTGGTGAATTATTACATCACAATAATATTAACATAATGGCCTGTGAGTGTCTAAAATATATATATATATGATTACATAGTGCCCACAGTTTGCACAGGGCTTTAAAAACATGAGGGCAGACAGTACAATTCAGTGCAGGAGGAATCGGAGGTCGCACGCTCGCTCTTCTCTAATTTATAAACGTGTGGCGATTCTTGCAGTGGTGACGAACTGCTACCATTTGGATCGCTGGGGTGTGGCACACACTTGGTACACACAATGAGAATATCGGATGAGTGATCATCCGTGGGGTTTTTTTTGTTTTTTTTTTCATGCTAGTCCCATATCAAAAACGTAGAGGATACTAAAGTCACGAAAATTCTTGTCCGACAGAATAAAACTTTGGAAGTAATGTATTGCATTGTAATGTATTCTTTCCTTTCTGAGCGTGCTTACTCAAATTTTTTTTTTTTTTTTTATGGACGAATACTGTAAAAATAAATAATAATAATAATAATAATAAACAAAAATCGTTCATTCTGTTATCGGACGAGAAAAATGTTCGTGCTTGTCCTTTCTATATTCGTGCATGAACTGTCGAAAGCTCCAATTGAAAAGATCCTGTTGAATTATCCATTTTCCTATGATCGGATTTTACATTTATGCCAGGTGCACACAGCCCAAAAATGGCCAGTTTGTCAGGAACTGGCTGACTTTCAGCCCGCGTGTACAGCTCCCTATCCTGGTGAACGGACATATCCTGGAAACCAGCATCTGATCAGCGTTGGCAGCCAATGGCTGGCAGTGCTGATCAGTGTGTCCTGGTAGGGGGGGTACAGTCCCCCTGTCAGAACACAATATAACAGAGCAGGGGAGATTGCTGTACTAACATTGCTTGTGTTAGTACAGTGATCTGTCAGGTGTTTTTTTTTTTTTTGTTTTTTTTTTGTGAAGCCTTGTGGGTTGAAAGAAAAAAAAAATATATCAATTTAGAAAGGATTTGATAAGACTGAATTGATTGGTTGGGGCAGAAAATTGAAAATTTCTGATCATAATTATTTATTTCAGGTACTTGTATAGCGCCATCAATTTACGCAGTGCTTTACATATATATTGTACATTCACATCAGTCCCTAACCCTCAAGGGGTGTACAATCTAAGGTCCCTAACTCACATTCATACATACACATACTAGGGACAATTTAGACAGGAGTCAATTAACCTACCAGCATGTCTTTGGAGTGTGGGAGGAAACCGGAGTACTTGGAGGAAACCCACGCACGCACTGAGAGAACATGCAAACTCCAGGCAGCTGGTGCTGTGGTTGGGATTTGAACCAGCGACCCGAGTACTGCCAGGCAGACATGCTAACCACTTAGCTACTGTGACGCCCCATAATATAATTCAAATAGCAATCTAAATCTGCTGCCCTATGTGTGGCATATTGGCTGAACGGGTTGTCAACTATAGACCGAATGGAAAAAGAAATCAATATTTATCATAGCATTTGAGACCAGTATGCTGCACTAGTAATCTATCTGTATGCAGAGCAGTGTAAATCCTCACTAGGTCGATCTATTCCTCATATCAACCATGTGACCAAACTCAGCAGGATCGCTAAGTGACTGTGTCTGTGGAGTTGCTCTCTCGTTGGCCAGACCACAGAGGTGTCACTCCTTCGCTAATGAGTATGAGTCTGCAGTGTTCCGGGCCAGCAAGAGAGCCACTCCATTGGAGTAAATCGCTGCCTCTCCTTGGTGGTTTTGCCGCTGCCATTGTCTGTATCGTGACTGACCATTTGGAAACTCGGGCATTGCCGGAGGGCCCGGGGTCAGTAGGGGGCCCCATGAGATGCCCCTGATAACTTTTTCATAGGCTTTTTTGAGTTTAGGCAAGGACACAGGGGCCCCATGATCCCCTATTGCCCAGGGACCCCATGAGTTGTCAGTCCGCCCCTGTGTCTGACACGGCTCTAATGGAATGTCGCAGAATTTCATGCTAAAGCAGTGATAGAGTAACATCTGGCTGTTCTAACCTGCGAGGGAGCAACTTCGCAATCCGATCCCTTACATGACATCCGCCTTTCAGGATCTAACTATAGCTGTATTGGTCAGCATGTATTTTAAAGCGGTCCTTCATCCTCCCTGACCGCCTTCTGCCCTCTCATCCCATCCCCTCCCCCCTTCCTCAAAATCTCAAATATTTTTTTTTCTACCTTTACTTAACCAGTTCAGTACGTTGCTATTATAGCAATCTATGATTAATAAATGTAATCCCCTAGATTGTAAGCTCCCAGGATCAGGGCCCTCCTAACCCTCTTGTATTGAACTGTATTGTTGCTGTATTGTCTCCCGTTATATTGTAAAACGCTGAGCAAACTGTTGGCGCCATAAATCCTGTATAATAGGCTGAATTTTTATTTTTTTTTTTACTTTTATGCATTCCCTGCGTTAAGTTAAAAAAAAAAAAAAAAATCCTGAGTGCAGCTCATCCCAGCCCCCCTTATAATTACCTGAGCCTGATCACAATCCGGCAATGTACATGGGAGCAGCATCTCTTTCGGCTCTCTCCCTCCTCAGTGGCTCAGACAGCAACGGGAGCTGTCGGCTCCCACTGCTTGTCAGTCACAGCCAATGAGAAAGCAATGGGGGGAGGCCTGAGCTGTGCGCTGGGTCTTGATGAACACTCAGAGTGTGGCTCGGGAGCAAGCTTAAATGAGTGCCCCCATAGCAATCAGCTTGCTGTGGGGGCACTCAGCAGAGGGGAGGAGCCAGGAGTGCCAATGGGGGATCCCAGAAGCGGAATATCAGGGCTGCTCTGTGCAAAACCATTGCACAGAGCAGGTAAGTAAATGTTTATTTTACAAAATGAGTATTTACAATCACATTAATAGTTGTAACATTAATTGTAGCCAAAACTTCCTGGACCTTGAAGAAGGGGACACTCCCCAAAAGCTTGTCCTCAAAATTGTATGTTAGTGCAAAAAAAAAGTATCACGGACAGTACTCAATTGTTTCTGTCGCAAATGCACTAATATGGCTACAATCACCTAGAGACATTTAAAAAATGCTTTACATACTGTACACCAACGCAGAGGAACCCTTGAAATAACATTCTGGTCTCAGGGGAACCCCGGCTAAAAATGACTATATTTACAACTCATGATACATTAGTGTGATGGTCAGAGGTAAGAATGCTCCTTACACCTGTGGTCATTGGGGAGAATTCCCCCTAACAGAGAGCTAAAAAAGATCAGTGGTGTCAGTTGGAACTTATCTGAGAGGCAGTAATTGGTCTTTGCTCAAGGAACCCCCAGCAATCTCCTGAAGAACCCTAGTTGAGAAACCCTGCTGTACACTGCCATCCGTACCTGTACTTGAGCTTACAATCTTAGCTCATTGCTCAAGGAACCTCCTGAGGAACCCTAGTTGAGAAACCCTGCTGTACACTGCTATCTGTACCTGTACTCGAGCTTACAATCTAAGCTCATTGCTCAAGGAACCTCCTGAGGAACCCTAGTTGAGAAACCCTGCTGTACACTGCCATCCCTACCTGTACTCAAGAGCTTACAATCTTAGCTCATTGCTCAAGGAACCTCCTGAGGAACCCTAGTTGAGAAACCCTGCTGTACACTGCCATCCGTACCTGTACTCAAGAGCTTACAATCTAAGCTGGCTGAAACTGAAAATTGTATGGCCAGCTTTAGTAAGGCCAAACCAGAGCCCCAGATGGCAGTAAATACCAAACAGGGGTTTAATCTTTCCCATCCTATCTGAAAACTTAAAAAAAAAAAATTAAAAAATGTTTTTTTATATTTGTTCATCTTTAATTACTTACCGTACTATGATCTCTTTAGGTTGATGGTCTCAGCCAATTGATGGAATCAGGCAACGCGGTGAATTCTCCAGGGGACACGCTGGGACAGACACCCTCACACTTGGCCGCGTGCGGGGGGCATGCATTCTTTCTGCTTTGGCAGCTGCAGACTGGAGTTGACATCAACCAGCAGGTATATATCCAATGTTATCTCTGCAATATCACATGCTGGATCTTTTCTCATTGTCTGCATTACCAGAAATCTAGAAATGAAGTAAGACCATGTTTGCCTTCATGCTGCGTCAGTGTAACATGATCTGCACTTCTTCTTCCTTCCTCAGGACTTGTTTGGAGAAACACTGGTTCACAAAGCAGCCCGGTGCGGCAGTATGGAATGTCTGAGTCTTCTGGTCGCTCATGATGCAAGATTAGAGTAAGTAGACGCAGACACCCAACAGATTACTGGCATATAAGGAGACTGCGGTAAATAGAAGATGCATTTCTGGCTGGTAATAGATTTCTTTCTCTGTTCTGTTATCAGTGTCTGCAATAGAGATGGACACACGGCTGAAGATCTGGCATTGTCAGGTGGATTCCTTGAGTGTGCAAAATATCTCGCCGTGGTTAAACATACGCAGGATACGTTTTCTAGAGCGCGGTCTTCTGTGCAAGACTTGAAAGAGCCTGGGGCTGCTTTGAAGAGAGCTCAGAGCAGTCTGGATATTTCTCACGGGAAGAGACGGCGATCTGATGGTGAGAACTATACACCCTCATGTATGCTATAAAGCAGGGGTCTCAGAACTGTTTAAATAAAGGTCAAGTTCACTTAAGTTAGAACTATAGGCAAAACTTTTTTTTTTTTTCCATTTAGGATAGAATAAGGAATGGTTACATCCCGTCAGATTTTTTTATTTTTTTTCACCATCTGTGTCCCATTTGGGAGATTTCCCTTCACTTCCTGTCCCATAGCAAAACAAGAAGTGAGAGGGAATCCCTGCAAATTAAGGGAATTGCTTGGGGACCCCCAGGTCACCAGAACTAGTGTCCCCATTGGAAGTTGTCCCCTCTATTATTTTTCTGGGGACAACCCAAAATTTGGGTGTTTTCTTTTACATTCAACGATAATCATAAACAGGACAAACAGAGAATCTAAATCTCCTTAACCGGGGCACAGACAGCAATAAACATTGACAGGCATTCCAACCTCTGCACTCTATCTAAACCTAAAAAAATTGTTTTGCATTTAGTTATACTTGAAGGGGGGCAGGTCTGTGGCCATTGGGAGTAGAAAAGGTCCCAAGGATAGTGGGAATAAACAAGGCCCCAATTTATTTATTTATTTATTTTTTTAAAAGGAGCCTGGAAAGCATTGCACCAGCAATCAGCAGGACTACTGCAGACCTGTCGGTGTAAGCTGTCTGTCTGTATATCGACTGGGCTGGCAGTTTTACACTGACGGGAAGAATTAATGAACTACCAGAGTGCTCAACCGCGCTCACAAGCCCTAAAAATGGGTGGAACATGTAGCATGTTCCCGTAGGTCAACTTATCCCTTAACTACAGAGCGTCTATTTATTTATTTTCTTTTACGGACCCTTCAAATTTGCAGTGCATGGGCTTTCGTACATTTTTTTTTTTTTTTTCATCCATTTATATTTAAAGGGCTTTCCATGCTTAAACAGGTCCTGCAGATTTTTACAGCAATGCATTGCATCAGAACACACATGTCTGTAGGTAGGTTGGCAGCTACTGTATGTGTTCTTTAGGGTTCCATTCTCAGGTGACAACACTCATAGTACCAATGTTGTGGTAATGCTACTCCGGTGCATAGGTGTGAAGCCAGCCTTGGTGATTGTTCCCAAGGGTTCCATGATGAACCTTGTGCAGATCTAAATCATTTACAGCTTACACCTGCAGACTATCGGACGTCCTCTGCGCTGTACAGAGCAGGGTACAGTGTGAGTGAGGTTGTCATCTGGTACATTTCAGGATGTTAGCTGGGTTTGGTTGCTGCATTGTTGGGTGATGGAATTTGAAAATAAATACCCTAAAATAAGAGGTTTTGACCGTTCATATTGTCTTCACAGCTTTCATTTAGATATGCTTCGAGCATAAACCAAGAAGAGATCCTTGGCAAGATGTAGAAGAGATCCATGGCGAAATATTAGAAGAAATCCATGGCAAGATGTAGAAGAGATCCATTGCGAAATATTAGAAGATATCCATGGCAAGATGTAGAAAAGATCCATGGGGGAAATATTAGAAGAGATCCATGGCAAGATGTAGAAGAGATCCATGGGGGAAATATTAGGAGATATCCATGGCAAGATGTAGAAAAGATCCATGGGGGAAATATTAGAAGAAATCCATGGCAAGATGTAGAAAAGATCCATGGGGGAAATATTAGAAGAATTCCATGACGAAATGTAGAAGAATTCAATGGAAAGGTGAATACTGAGGACTGTAAACTGCTTCTATAGGGAGCTGCTGACTTTCTGGCTTACGTTAGGCTGGACTGTAAATATATGACCTCTCTGCAGGAAGGTAGAGGTGCTTTTTTTCATTTTTTTTTGTTTTTTTTCCATTTTATATATTTGTTTACTTCAAAGTCATTTTGTTTACATACGTTTTTGTACAATAAAGCTTTCATTTTTTGTTACGCAATGGTGTCTATTAATATGACAGTGTACTAAATAATAGAAATCAAGGCAGCAAATTAAATTGTAAAAAAATTTAAAGAAGCCTAAAGTGGTAGTAAAGTCCGGTTTATAACATGTATTTACAGCTAAGTCTATAATAAGGCTTGCCTGTAGGTACAGTGAATATATCCTAAGCATTCACCATTTAGGAGATAATCACATTTGCAGAGGCCGGTGACATCATCGGCACATGCACAGTACAGGAGTATACCGTCCATTGAGAGCGCTGTACTGCGATCGTGAATTCTGCACACATGCTTGCATGGGAGTGATGTCATCACAGCCCAGCCATTCAAACAGCCAGAGCCAAAGAACCCATAAGGAAAACCTGGTGAAGATGGAAGAGCCAACAGTGAACACAGTGGCTTTGTTTGAAAGGTAAATCTGCCATAATGTGCTGGCATGCAGTGTATACGAGCACACTATGACTTAAACCGCCCGGAGGCCCAGTTTTTTTATTTTTTTTATTTATTTATTTTTTTCCTTTTGGGCGTTGTAATAATTGTACCCAATTCCTGGGAATCTATTCCTCTTCCCATCTGGGCACTTGAGCTCCCATATGTCCCCTTTCTTTTTTATTATTATTATTATTATACAGGATTTATATAGCACCAACAGTTTGCTCAGCGCTTCACAATATAACGGGAGACAATACAGTTCAATACAAGAGGGATTTGAGGACCCTGCTCCTTTGGAGCTTACAATCTAGGAGGGAGGGGCTAGTGGTACAAAAGGTAATAACTGTGGGGGATGGACTGGTTGGAAGAGTAGAAGATTCCATTATTAGCTGAGGGCAGGATAGGCTTCCCTGAAGAGAGGTTTTCAGAGATCGCCTAAAAGTGAGCAGAGTAGGCGATAGTCTGATAAATTGGGGTAGAGAGTTCCAGAGGATGGGGGAAGCTCTGGAGATGAGTATGGGAGGAGGTGACAAGGGAGCTAGAGAGTAGAAGGTCTTACGAGGAACGGAGAGTACGGTTTGGGTGATATTTGGAGACAAGATTGGTGATGTAATTTGGGGCAGAGTTATAAATGGCTTTATATGTTATTGTTAATGTTTTGAATTTTATCCGTTGGGCAACGGGAAGCCAGTGGAGGGATTGGCAGAGAGGGGTGGCAGATATGGAACGGTTAGTTAGGTGGATGAGTCTGGCAGCAGCATTCATGATAGACTGAAATGGGGATAGCCTGCGATGAGGTTGGTCAATGAGGAGGGAGTTACAATAGTCAAGGCGAGATATAACAAGGGAGTGAGTAAGTTGCTTAGTGGTTTCTGAGGTTAGGAACGGGCGTATCTTGGAGATGTTGCGGAGGTGAAGTCTACAAGATTTTCCATTCTTTTTACCCTTGTGTTTTTGTTTTTTTTTAAATCTACTTTTTTGTGTTATTTCAATATTTCACTACACCAAAGTATAAAATGTATATATGAATTCTGCTTCTCTGAACACACACAACCCCCCCCCCCAAAAAAAAACTGGGATATACCCATTGCTTACTTTATCCATGTCTAATGACTTCAAAAAGACTCTGTCCCCCATTTATGTTTTTTTTCTCCCTTTCTTTTACATAGAAACATAGGGTGATGGCAGAAAAAAAAGATCAAGTGGCCATTCAAGTCTGTTTCATCCGTTCTTTTGTTTTTTAGGTGAAAATGTAACTGCTTAAACTGGAGAGTTATAACTGGTGCACTGGAGAGTTATAACCCCCCCCCCCCCACATTTTTTTGGGTTTTTTTTGGGGGGTGGGGGGGGTGGTTGTTGGCCATCTGTGTCCCATAGGGGAGATTTCCCTTCACTTTCTGTCCCATAGCTAAAACTGGACGAGAGAAAAAAAATTCTCCAAAGTGAGGGAATCCTGGGGTGTCAACAGGGTCATTAGAACTAGTGTCCCCATTGCAAGATTTCACCCCTTATTGTTCTGGTGTCAAGCCAGAATCTGGGATTTTCATTTACTTTCACTGTAAACTGGCCAAATATAGGAGATGAAACCTAACGGTGACACAGACAGTAAAAAGCTGACGGGTTCTAATCCCTCTTCACTCTATGCAAAACTAGAAAAATGTTTTGCCTTTACTTATGCTTTAACTTTTTTTGTTTTAAGTATAGATCCATGCTTGTCCTATGAATGTTTGCATCCACTTACTATTGACTGACTCACTACCTCTGCTGGAAGTCTATTTCAAGCATCAACTTCTCTTTTGGTAAAATAATACTTTCTAAGATTCGTTTTGAACCGCCACCTGATAGTATGAGGTCATGTCCCTGTGTTCTTGAGCTTGGCTTCATACTGAAATTACTGCCCTCTTGAATCTTATTCACTCCTTTGAAGTATTTAAAGGTTTCAGTCATGTCTCCCTTCTTTCCTCCAAAAAGAACATATTAGGTTCCTGAAGTCTCTCCTGATGTGTTTTATCCCTCAGACCTTTCACCATTTTTGTTGCCCAATTTATATCTTTGTGTAAGTGAGATCCCCAGAACTGGACACCGTTATTCTAAATGAGTTCTAACTAAAGATCTATATAGAGGAATCAGGACCTCCTTCCTCCTGCTGGTGACCCCTCTAGTGATAACTAAAGATCTATATAGAGGAATCGGGACCTCCTTCCTCCTGCTGGTGATCCCTCTAGTGATATAAAGATCTATATAGTGGAATCAGGACCTCCTTCCTCCTGCTGGTGACCCCTCTAGTGATAACTAAAGATCTATATAGAGGAATCAGGACCTCCTTCCTCCTCCTGGTGATCCCTCTAGTGATATAAAGATCTATATAGGAGAATCAGGACCTCCTTCCTCCTGCTGGTGACCCCTCTAGTGATATAAAGATCTATATAGTGGAATCAGGACCTCCTTCCTCCTCCTGGTGACCCCTCTAGTGATAACTAAAGATCTATATAGAGGAATCAGGACCTCCTTCCTCTTGCTGGGGATCTTTCTAGTGATGACTAAAGATCTATATGGGGCAAGCCTTTTTTTTTTTTTTTAATATTTTGTCTTTGACGCCTGCTTGCGTGCTATTGCCTCAGATGTGTTCACACAGCACACTGTATTGATTGTTCAATTACTGGCTATTGTTCTTTATTTGTCAACATTGACACATTTTGGATTGGACCTTTTTGTCATATAAACTCACTGTTTAAAAGTGAAGAAAAATAAAAAAAAAATCTATATGGGGAAATTCCCAACTCTACCCAAAACTAGAAAAGATGGCTGCATATACTTGCAATTGCTCAGTCTGCACAAAGCAATGTACTCTAACTGCACATAGAGTGATACCTGCACTTAGGGATCGATGATTGCTGCTGGACGCAGACATCTTACATCCAGGGACAATCATCTTTCTCTAATCTCAGGGATTGGCTTCAAGGAACACTCTTGTATGCTTGGATCCAAGTCAAATTATAACAGATTAGTGATCCAAAGTATAAACCAGCCATTCTCAACCAGGATTCCTCCAGAAGTTGGTAGTGGTTCCTTGAACTGTGGCTGATTCATGTGGTGCCTAGATAGTTCAACGTCCTTGGCCACTTGGCAAAACCAGCGGCTTCACACCAATGATCTTTGTAGCAGTTAGTAGGGGGGCTATTCATCCTACTAATCACCAACATAAAGGGCATTCTTTCCATGGCCCGTGATTAGCTGATTTTTTCAGGATTCTCCAAAACCTGAAAATTATTTCAAGGGTTCCTCTGGGGTAAAAACAAAGTTAAAGTGTTACTAAACCCAGGACCCTGCATTCACTATATCTGGTCTCCCATAGTACACTACACTATGCTACACTCCTGATCACATGACCGCAAATCACAGTGGTTGTGTAATGAGGAAGACCTTCCCACCTTTTAAAACGTCATTTTGCAAAACAGGTAGGGGGTGCGCGTGAGGCACGCGACTGCCCTACCCGTTCCCCTGATCGTGGCCGCGGCTGTC
Source organism: Staurois parvus (assembly GCF_062004578.1). Lineage (NCBI taxonomy): Eukaryota > Metazoa > Chordata > Amphibia > Anura > Ranidae > Staurois > Staurois parvus. The sequence goes on from NW_028318068.1 coordinate 1,420,032, forward strand.
AAACACCGGGTCCCGGCGGTTGCCGGAAAACAGTGACACAGAGCACAGCTGCATTGTTTTCAATGCAGGTCTGCTCCCTGTCAGTTCCTAAAACACTGTTCCTGAGAGCAGAGTTTAGCTCTCGGGATCAGTGTGTTCCTATGAAGCACCCCCGCCCACTAGTAAAACACTCCCCTCACACAGTTAACCCTTTGATTGCCTAAAAAAAAGTTAAACCCTTCTTCCCCAGTGCCATTAGTACAGTGTCAGTGTTTTTTTTTTTGCATTGATCACTGTATTGGTGTCACTGGGGATGTCAGTGACCCCAAGACAGTTCCCCCCCAGTGTCAAAATGTCAGCCATAGTCTCGCAGTCCCACCATAAGTCGCTGATCACTGTCATAAATCGCTTATCACCGCCATAAGTCGCTGATCATCGCCATTATTAGTATAAAAGAAAAAAATCCTAGTATCTTTCCTGCCATTTGTAGATGCTATAACTTTCACGTAAACCAATTAATTTACACGTATTGGGATTTTTTTTTTAGCAAAGACATGTCGCAGAATGCATTTTGGCCGAAATTTATGCCGAAATTTGATTTTTTAATTTTTTTACTGGACATATTTTATAGCAAAAAGTCCAAAATACTGTTTTTTTTTTTTCTCAAAATTGTCAGCCTTTTTTTTTTAGCGCAAAATATAAAAAACGCACAGGCGATCAAATACCACCAAAAGAAACTTAATTCATGGGAAAAAAAAGGCCGTAAATTTAATTTGGGTGCAGTGTTGCATGACTGCGCATTTGTCAGTTAAAGTACACACACCGCTTCTGTAACCGCTTCCTGACCGCCCTATAGCAGAAATACTGCTACCGGGCATCATGGGTGCGCAAAATCACACACACATATATATATATATATATATATATATACGCTACAATCATTTCATTACTTCAGTTTCGCAGGATATAAACAGCGCCATTTGTAAATTGGGAAAGCATCTGATCACAGATTAGATGGTTTGATTAGATAATGTAAGGGCAGAGGAGATATCCAGAGTCGGATAGACCCCAGATTTCTCAAAATAGAATATTTGACAATGCCCATTGAAGTTATAGGGGATATTTGCATTCCCTGTGATAGCATTAAAAGTGATCAAAATAAAAATGAAAGGTACAAAGGTAAAAAAAAATAAAAATAACTTAAAAAAAAAATAAAAAACTCGCCCCTCCCATGCGCGCACACCTTTGTGCACAAGCCTTGACCCTGTGCCGGTATGTAAACAGCTTTTGCACCATGCATGTGAGGTATTGCCGTGAACTTCAGATCAAGGGCAGTAATTATAGCTCTAGACCTCCTCTGTAAATCTAAAATGGTAGCTTTGAAAGGCTTTTAAAGCATTGCCCATGGATATTAAAAATGTTTTCAGTTTGTCGCCATTGCACGGGGCATGCGCAGTTTTAAAGCATGTCATGTTTGGTATCTATTTACTCGGCATCCATCATCTTTTATAGTTTACCAAATAATTGGCCAATATATTGTGTTTTTGTGCATTAAAAGTAAAAAAAGTGTATTTTTTTTTAAAAATTGCATTTGAAAAATCGCTGCGCGAGTACTATGTGCCATAAAGAATTGTAGTACCCACCATTTTATTCACTATGGTGCTTGCTTTAAAAAATATATAATGTTTGGGGTTTAAATTAATTTCCTAGCAAAAAAGACAGATTTTTTTCATGTGAACAAAAAGTGTCAGAAAAGGCTTGATCTTCAGGTGGTTAGAAGAGAGTGATGAGTGGCATAAACTTCTAATGCTGGGCATAAAACGCCCCCCCCCCCCCCAAAATGACCCCTTTTTGGAAAGTAGACACCCTAACCTATTTGCTTAGAGGCACGTTGAATCAATAGAAGAATTTATTTTTTTACCACACGTTTTTGGAAAATGACAAACAAAAAAATGTTTTTTTTATTTTTACACAAAATTGTCACTTAAATGATTTACTGCCCACACATGCCATGGGTATATGTGGAAATACTCCCCAAAATACATTCTGCTACTTCTCCCGAGTATGGGGGTACCACATGTGAGAGACGTTTTGGCAGTCTAGCCAAGTACAGGACCCCAAAATCCAATAAGCATCTTCAGGCTTGGGACACAACTTGGGATTCTGGACAGAAAGGTTTAAATGGGACTATGGACATGAAGAAAATACATACTGTATATGTTTAACAAAACAGCACAAGGGGCATTACTTACTATTAATGTGATGTTTCCCTTGTGCTGCTGCCTCCTGCATTGCTTGAAATCTCCCTTCTCCATTCCCCACCCTCATCGCTGTAATCTTCCAGTGCGGCAGGGTTTAATAGTGCTGAGGGAACTGTGACCGTCATTCACCTAGAGTGCCCGTCCTTTCAGCCCAGCTCCTCCATTCATACAACTGTAGAGGAAGATGAAAGAAAGAGCACACAAACCTTTTTTTTTTTTGTACGTTTTGTATATATACACTTTTTCTGTATGTGACTTTTTACATTATGATTACTATTATTACTATACATATTACCATGAGTATTTTCATGTGTATTGCTACGTTCAGTTAACAGTATCACCACCTGTTATACCATCATGATTTATGTAATTTGTTTTAGGGGAATTTGTATTTGTATATGCATTTGTTTTTTACCAGCTCTGATGAAGAAGGGAGCACCCTTCGAAACGCGTTAGCATTCATCCCCCCCCCCTTTTTGATTTACCTGTAACCCTGTTTGGATTATGGTTACTTATACCTGTTATACAATCATTTTGTGAGTATATTTCCTTATTAATAAAATTAGTCACTATTTATTGAGGTAATGCGCAAGGTTTGTGCGCTCTTTCTTTCATCTTCCTCTACAGTTTTATTAAGCTTCCCCAGCTTCATGATAGAGCTGCACAACCTCTGATCACCAGTGGATGAATACACAACACGCTGCTTGTCACTAACGCCTGTTTGATCTGAGTCCTTGAGCGCAGGAGATAATGGATCTTTGGTGCCTCCATTCATGCAAGCCATGATCTATGATAGGAGGATGGGCAGATGCCTGAAAGGTCCACCTCCTCCATTCATAGATCCTGTTTTATTACAAGCTATAGTACAGCATCTATGAATGGAGGAGGTGGGAAGGCATAGTCAGGCATCCTTCATGACAGCCTGTCACAGCTCCTTCTGCTCTAATAACTCCGATGCACCAGAGATTACACCGGTGGTGGTATTGGGGTTATTGGAGAAGGACCATTTCAAGAAATGCAGCAGCCAGCAGCACAAGGGACACCACAGATTCATTGTAAGTAATGTCTCTTGTCCTGATTTTTTTTTAAACCAAATTAGCCCCCCCATAGCATATGTTTATTATATGTTGATCCTGCCATTAGATCTGGCTGATATTTTTCCCACTTGCTGTAAACAGACCAAGCTGTTGAACAAAAGTTGCAGTTTCAGGGTTGGGACAAACCATATCACACTGCAGGGACCCCAGCTGTGGTCAGCTTACAGCCATGTTGCCTAAACCTTTTTTTCAAATGAAATGGTTAATGTAGTTGCTTAAAAAAGTGTTAGCTGGAGTTTGGCTTTAATTTGTTTTTGAAGCAGAACTAAACCTTCCTCTCCTTTACAGCCAAGGAAGCAGCCATCTTAGCCTCTGTTTGATCTGCAGTTGCCATGACGCTGCCCATGTGATCAGTTATGACACCAGCCAACTGATGGCCTGACAGCTCGGTTGGGAGCACAAGCAACGCCATGACAGAACTTCAGCAGCTGAAACAGCACACTTAATGATCCAAACAAGGACTAAGCTGCACCACAATGCAATGTAAGTGTATACGTTTAAGGCTCCTGCATACAGAGGTGGAATGGCAGAAAGATCCTGCAGAAAATATGGTCTGCAGTGCAAGGCGAATGTCTGTAGAGTTGAAATGCATACGAGCAGCTGTCAGTGCCGGTCAGCACAATGTAATCACCTCTGAAAAAGACCAGGCCATTTTTTTTTGCTATACCACACTGCACTACTTTAACTGGCAATTGCACGGTCATGCAACGCTGTACCCAAATGAAATTGATATCATTTTTTTTCACACAGATATTTTCTTTTGGTGGTATTTCATCATCTCTGGATGTTTTATTTTTTATGATCTAAACGAGACTTAAAATTTTGAAAAATAAACCAATATTTTTAACTTTCTCCTATAAAAGTTATCCAGTAAAATTTTTTTTTTTTTTAAATCAAATTTCTTCATTAGGCCATAATTAATAAATAATTAATTAATAATTAATAAGTTAGGCCATAATGTCTTTGGTAAAAATAAAATCGCAATAAGTGTATATTGATTGGTATGCATGAAAGTTATAGCGCCTACAAACTATGGTATATATACTGGAACTTTTATTTATTTGTATACTACTAATGGCGGTGATCAGCGACTTGTAATAGGACTGCGATAGTGTGGCGGACAATCTGCCACTGATGCTGGGGGGAACTAACTGCCACTGACATCACCAGTGATAATAATATACACTTTCACTGTACTAATGACATTGGCTGGGAAGAGGTTAACATCTAGGGTGATCAAGGGGTAAATGTGTGCCTAACTAGGTGTAACAGATCTCCAAGTTTCTCATCCCTGCTTAGCGATCATTCCCTCTATACAGAACTCTGTGTTGATAGTCAACACAGAGCTCAGGTGTGTGATTGGACAGAGGGCTGTGCAGGGCTGTGTACTTGGCAGGGGTTATGCATGTGCACACCCGGAAGTAGGCAACGGCATATGGATACGTCACGTTGACTACAGTGGCCACACATGCGCAGTACATTGCTGACGGGCAGTCGCTAAGTGGATAATGACTGAATGCCGAGGTCATTCTGCGCCACTACCGCTGCCTGTGTCTCATTCAGGGCCTGCGGAGGGAGAAAAAACATAAACAAAGTGTAGGCAGAGGCATAGATGCAGAACAACCTCGGCCTTTAGTCATGCTGAATGAATAACCAGAGAGCAATATAAACGTTCACACAATCGTTTACATGCATACCGTGTGAAGTACATTCCAAATCGGACCACAGACGCAGAATTTTCTACTTTAGGTTTACGTAGCTCAACACTACAGGGGAATACTGACCAGTTGGCTGCTGTGTGCGGGGCCCATAGACTACAATACTGTGTTCAGATCAGCATACAACCGCACGTGGTACAGATCTGAACAGCGATTTACACAGCCATGAGCATGAGAGCTTTTGATTTGTTATTGTTATTAGATGGATTGTAACATTACCCACTTGCCGCCCAGCCACTGTAGATATACGGTGGCAGGGCGGCACTCACAGGCAAAACCACGTTTTAAAACGCGGTTCTGCAAAACAGGTAGGGGGCGCACGCCCTACCTGTCCCGCGGGTGTCATCAGCGGGTCCCAGCCTCCGGTCACGGCCAGTGATTACCGGCTTTTTGGCCGTGATGAGCTGTGATTACTGACAGATAACACGGCTGCATTGTTTACACACAGCCTTGTTATCTGTCAGTTGCTCAGCTCCTGACAAGCTGCAGAGGGTTTCTCTGCCTCGATCAGCTCCCCCCTCCCTCCCCCCCCCTCCAGCACACACCCCCTCCCCCTAGTAAAACACTCCCCTCACACAGTGAACACTAAAAATGTTAACCCCTTCCTCCCCATTGCCATTAGTACAGTTTCAGTGTTTTTTTTTTTTCACTGATCACTGTATTGGTGTCACTGGGGATGTCAGTGACCCCAAGTCAGTTCCCCCCAGTGTCAAAATGTCCGCCACAGTCCCGCAGTCCCGCCATAAGTCGCTGATCGCCACCATTATTAGTATAAATAAAATAAAAAATCCCAGTATCTTTCCCGCCATTTGTAAACGCTATAACTTTCATGTAAACCAATTAATTTACGCGTATTGGGATTTTTTTTAGCAGAGACATGTCGCAGAATGCATTTTGGATGAAATTTGTGCCAAAATTTGATTTTTTAATTTTTTTTACTGGACATGTTTTATAGCAAAAAGTCCAAAATATTGTTTTTTTTGTCTCAAAATTGTCAGCCTTTTTTTTTATAGCGCAAAAAATTAAAAACGCACAGGCGATCAAATACCACCGAAAGAAAGCTCAATTTGTGGAAAAAAAAGGATGTAAATTTAATTTGGGTGCAGTGTTGCATGACCGCGCAATTGTCAGTTAAAGTAACGCAGCGCCATAACACAAACCTCTTCTGTAACCGCTTCCTTACCACCCTACATCAGAAATACTGCTACAGGGCGGCATGGGTACGCAAAATCACATATATATATACGTAATTCGCGCTCCCGTGGTTTTCACACCCCTCCCAGATAGCGTCATATTGCCCGACAGTACACCAGTCATCACATTTAACCCCTTGATTGCCAGGAGCACGCCCATGTACAATAAACCTCCATTGCTAGTATAGTGTCTGAATGGGTCAATATCTTTGATCAGGTCAGCACTATACCAGCGTTCACATTAGTATAGCGTCCGCAAAAACGCAGCGTTAGCGGGATCAGCCCCTGCACCTGCCAACACCTGCGTTAAGCCCCTACGCTTACCCCCCCCTTCTCCCCCAGCAAGTGCAGTGTCAGTAGATCACTGTCACTTGAATCATTGCACACAAAACCGCAGTGTTCCCAGAATCAGGCCTGATCTCTGTTAGCACTTGTCGGTAAATTTTGATGACTCTCATATGCAGCAGAGTGCCAGTACTAGTGCCGCTCTACCTTTTGGTGAACTGGCGAGTACCAGCGGTCTAGTACATCCTGGTCTTTCACAAACCTCCTTGATTTTTGGAGCTGTTTTTCACAGAATATCTGTATGCGTTGATTGTGGATCAAAGCAGTCTATATGCACAACAATTTATCGCCGCCAACCCAAATTCAAACCTTGCCAGACCATTCGCATGGAAACTCATTACGGTTTTCAAATTTAAATTTTTTTTGGGCCTAACCCTCAACATGGGCATTACTAAAAGAAATGAATTGCGGTTGTATTGGTCCGCAGACCCGATTCATCATATGCCGTGTTCTCTGCTGCCATGGCCAGGCATAGATATGAGAGTATAATGTGTTTTATGCATTTCAGCGACAATACACTCTGTCATCCTCGGGGTAACCCTGAATTTGACCGGCTCCACAAAATTCAGCCCCTTGCAAATCACCTTACCCTAAAGTTTGCAGATGTCTATACTCCCCAGCAAAACATCTGCGTTGATGAGTCCCTTATTATTTTTTCTGGCCGCCTTGCATTCAAACAATTTCTCCTCTGCAAGCGTGCCAGATATGGGGTCAAGATGTAGAAGACCTGTGAGAGGACAACAGGCTATACTTATAAGTTTTGGATTTACGAGGGAAAAGATAGTCACGTGGAGCCCCCCGGATGCCCAGACTACATGGGGAGCAGTTTGGGACTTGGTGTCATCATTTCTCCATACGGGGTACCACTTATACGTGGACAATTTTTATTCAAGCGTGCCTCTATTTAGACATTTATTCAATCTTGGAACTGGCACTTGTGGCAAAGTGTGACCTAATGTGTGCCCACCATTAGAAGTGGGTGGATGCAGGGCGGTATATTCTAATGGTGGGCATACCACACACTTTTTCTGGCAGAGATTTCTTCTCATTTTTTCATTCAGTCCACAGGCTGCATACAAAAAAAAAAGAACATAGCATATATACCCAACAAGGACCAGCGACGTACTGGTACATCACTGGATTTGAATGGTTATACCAGGATGATGCCTACAGCTGCAGGCATCATCCTGGTATCGTTTTTTTCAGCCGGTGATCGACTTTCATGTAAAAGCAATCCTAGTGGCTAATTAGCTGCAAGATTGCTTTTACAAGCAGTGGAAGATTATGTCCCCCCTCCCCCGCTGCCTTCCACGGCCTTCTCGGGCAGTTTCGTGCCATCGGGGGAACCTGAGAATGCAGCCGGTGTTTCTGCCAGCTGACCATAGAGCTGATTGGACACCAGAATGATGCCAATCATCTCTATAGTCTAAGAATTCGGAAGCTACAAGCATTTCATCACTTCAGTTTCGCAGGATATAAACAGCACCATTTGTAAATTGGGAAAGCATCTGATCACACCGATTTTGGTTTGATTAGATAATGTAAGAGCAGAGGAGATATCTAGAGTCTGATAGACCCCAGATTTCTCAAAAAAGAATATGTGACAATGCCCATTGAAGTTATAGGGGTTATTTACATTCCCTGTTATAGCATTAAATGTGATTAAAAAAAAAAAATGAATGGTACAATGTAAAAATAATTTTAAAAAAATTAAAATAACTATAAAAAAAAAAAAAAAAAAAATTGCCCCTCCCATGTGCGCACACCTGTGTGCACAAGCCTTGACTCTGTGCCGTTATGTAAACAGAGGTTGAACAATGCATGTGAGGTATTGCCGTGAACGTCAGATCAAGGGCAGTAATTCTAACAGTAGACCTCCTCTGTAAATCTAAAATGGTGGCTTTTAAAGCGCTGCCTATGGATATTAAAAATGTTTGCAGTTTGTCGCCATTGAACGTGGCATGCGCAGTTTTAAAGCATGTCATGTTTGGTATCTATTTACTCGGCATACCATTATCTTTTATATTTTAACAAATAATTGGCCAATATATTGTGTTTTTGTGCATTAAAAGTAAAAAAAGTGTATTTTTTTTTTAAAAAATTGCATTTGAAAAATCGCTGCGCGAGTACTATGTGCCATAAAAAATTGTAGTACCCACCATTTTATTCACTAGGGTGCCTGCTTTAAAAAAATATATAATGTTTGGGGGTTTAAATTAATTTCCTAGCAAAAAATACTGATTGTTTTTATGTGAACAAAAAGGCTTGGTCTTCAGGTGGTTAGAAGAGTGAATGAAGTGTGGCATAAACTTCTAATGCTGGGCATAAAACGCCCCCACCCCCCAAAATGACCCCTTTTTGGAAAGTAGTCACCCCAAACTATTTGCTAAGAGGAATGTTGAATCAATAGAAGAATTTATTTTTTTACCACAAGTTTTTGGAAAATGACAAAAATAATTTTTTTTTTTATTTTTACACAAAATTGTCACTTAAATTATTTACTGCTCACACATGCCATGGATATATGTGGAATTACTCCCCAAAATACATTTTGCTACTTCTTCTGAGTATGGGGGTACCACATGTGAGAGACGTTTTGGCAGTCTAGCCAAGTACAGGACCCCAAAAACCAATAAGCACCTTCAGGCTTTTAAAGGGCTTTATTTCCTCATTACACTTCCAGACTACCTATCACAGTTTCGGAGGCCCTGAAATGCCAGGATAGCACCTAACCCCCCCAAATTACCCCTTTTTGGAAAGTAGACACCCCAAGGAATTTGATAAGAGGCATGGTAAGTATTTTGCAGATCTCATTTGTTGCCACAAGTTTTTGGAAAATGAAGAAAAAAAACAAAAACATAATTTTTCTGTTCTTTTTTTATATTTCAAAACCTTGTGAGAAAAAATGAGATCTGCAAAATACTCACCATGCCTCTTTTTAAATTCCTTGGGGTGTCTACTTTCCAGAAAGGAGTCATTTGGGGGGGTTTGGTGCTATCCTGGCATGTCAGGGCCTTCAAAACTGTGATAGGTAGTGAGGAAGTGTAATGAGGAAGTTACGCACCTTCAGGCTTTCAAAGTGGTCATTGGATTTCAGGCTCCTGTATGTGGCTAGGCTCCCAAAAAGTCTCACACATGTGGTATCCCCATACTCAGTAGAAGTAGCAGAATGTATTTTGGGGTGTAATTCCACATATACCCATGGCTTGTGCGAGAAAGAAATCATTTAAATGACAACTTCGTGTAAAAAAAAAAAGAAAAAAAAGTTTTTGTCATTCTCCAGAAACTTGTGGAAAAAAATAAATCTTCCATGGACTCAATATGCCTCTCAGCAGATAGCTTAGGGTGTCTAATTTCCGAAAAGGGGTCATTTGAGGGTGTTTGTACTATTCTGGTATTTTAGCACCTCAAGAAATGTGATGGGCAGTCAGAAAGTAAAAGCTGTGTAAATTCCATTATCTATACCATAGTTTGTATACGCTATAACTTTCACAAAAAGCAATCAATATACACTTATTGGGATTTTTTTAACCAAAAACATGTAGCAGAATACATTTTGGCCTAAATATATGATGACATTTTAGTTTTTTTAGATATTTTTTATGATCAAAATGAGAAAATATTGTTTTTTTCAAAAAAAAATTTTTTCTTCAAAACTTTTTCTGGTTATAGCGCCAAAAATAAAAAGTGCACAGGTGATCAAATACCACCAAAAGAATGCTCTATTTGTGTTAAAAAAATGACATAAATTTCATTTATGTACAATATTGCATGACCGCGCAATTGTCCGTTAAACTAGCGCAGCGCTGTATAGCAAAAAAATGTCGTAAATTGCAGTATCTATACCATAGTTTGTAGACGCTATAACTTTCACACAAAGCAATCAATATACACTTATTGGGATTTTTTTTACCAAAAACATGGAGCAGAATACATTTTGGCCTAAATTTATAACCAACTTTGAGTTTACTATATATTTTTTATAGCTGAAAGTAAAAAATATTGTTTTTCTTCAAAATATTTGGTCTTTTTTTGTTTATAGCGTAAAAAATAAAAAGCGCACAGGTGGTCAAATACCACTGAAAGAAAGCTCTATTTGTGTGAAAAAAAGGACGTAAATTTCGTTTAGGTGCAGCATTGCATGACCGCACAATTATCAGTTGAATTAGTGCAGCGCCAAGTAGCAAAAAGAGGCCTGGTCATTAAGGGGGGTAAATCCTCTGGAGCTCAAGTGGTTACCTGTGTGTTGTTACCAGTGTGCTACATTGTGAATGGAGTACATGGAGTTGGAAATCAGATTTAGTGTCCTCTGTGTAATAAAGCAAAACAAGTGAAAAAATAAATACAAACTGACTTTATTTAGTACCATAACTTAATAAAAGCATATATACAGTATATATAAAAATACAAGGCAAAAACGGGGGATTCTTCGTTCACATATACTGAAGTTACAATTAGTCCGGTTGAATAAAGACACAAGTCCATCTAGTTCAACCAATAAAAAGGAACAAAAATGAATACAATCCTATATACACAATCCTACACCCACAGTTGATCCAGAGGAAGGTAAAAAACCCAGCAAAGCATGATCCAATTTGCTCCTGCAAGGAAAAAATTTCCTTCCTGATCCCCCGAGATATTCCCTGGATCAACTTTACCTATAAATGTTAGTATCCTGGGATAATGTGTACATTTAGTCTCCATGCACATAGGGCATTGTAATAACAAAGGTAACGTTAGCTGTGTAAAGTCACGTTAAAAACGTGAGTTTTTCAGCGGTTTTAGCATCTAGAGGCGTTTTGCCACGTCTGCGTTTTTAGCTTTTTTTTTTTACATTTTTCCTATCTAGTACAGGTAGTACTCTTTCCTTGGCGTTGCTCACAAAAGGATGGTATTACAATTTCTTGTGATCTATGGAAATGCAACGCGACCTTTGGTAGGAATGCCGAATCCGCATGGAGGATAATCCTGTCCAACAGGATTGTGAAGTAAGGCTCTATCACTGATAGAGCTTGCAGTTCGCTAACTCTGCGAGCTGAGACTAGGGCTATCAAGAGGGTGGTTTGAGGGTCAAGTGTCAGAGAGCATTTTCCCAAGGGTTTGAATGGCTCTTGTTGGAAACTTTTTAAAACTGTGCCTAGATCCCAGAGAGGGTATTTTGGCACGCACGGGACTCTGCGTCTTGAGATAGCCCTCAGGAAGCTGACCACCAGGGATCCACCGCTAAATTTAGCTCCGGAATGTTAGACAGAGCAGCTACCTGCACTTTGAGTGTATTGGCGGCCAAGTTCTTGTCTGCCCCGGCTTGAAGGAATTCGAGTTCTGTATTTAGGATAGGAGCTCCTGACGACTCGTTCCTGTTTCTCCAGAAAGAAAACTTCCTCCAGATTTTGTCGTAGATGGCATTTGTAGATTATTTCCCCGTCCAGGATGGTGGCGACCACTCTCTCTGATAAGCCTTATTTAGCTAGCCTGCTCCGCTCAGAAACCATGCGGTCAGGGACAGCTTTTCCCGGCGTGGGTGTACCACTGCCCTCTGCGCTAGTAACTCGTATGTGGGTGGTATTGTCCATCATGACCGGTCATATATAGAAGTGCTGTAATTGTAATGACACATGGTCTAGTACATATGCAGCACTGACACAAAGGTTACACCACCATGTAGGGGATGTGTTAAAAAAAATTATACCACTGGCTTGACATGTAAAATGCAATGCTATGGATATCAAAATATATAGGTACCAGTTTAGGATGGATTCAGGAACCCAGTGCATAACCTAAACAACAGTTCAGGGAAATAGACAGAGAGAGATATATGATGGCAGTAATCCTGCAATTCTACAGACTGTGTGATACACAGAATAATGATGAAAATAGGCACTATTAGGCAGCAAGAGTGGTAAAATCTTAAATAGAGACAATCATGTCCAATGTGATGAAATAAAGTGAACTTAAGGACCATGGTAATATCTCCATAAAGCTTCCTCCATGTGTAGTTGAAGTGGCAGGGCCCTGCCAATATAATATAGGGGTTCTTCACCGCCAACGTGCGGACTATATGCCTCCCTTATTATAAGTCTATGATGCAGAATATAGGAGTATCCATGCCTTGTAGTAATGGTAGGGTGCTGTGCACCTTTCAGAACATATAACATGATGTCCCCATCCTGTAATAAATCAGTGATATAGAGAAGTCAATATAATTGCCGCTTAATGTATCAAGGCAATGGCGACAATGCGCCGTGCTTTCTTCTGAATGTTTCCAATATGCCACTCACCACCCGTGCCAAAGATAGATGGTCTTGCAGTATCTCTCTCATTGATGGATAAACGCCCGTGGTCCCGGAGGCAGCCGCCACCATCGGGACTAAAGGCAAACGGGCTGAGCTTCCATCCTGGTATTCGTACAGCCTAATGGATGCCCAACACTGGCGTGTGTTACCGCATCCCCTGCAGGACTATGTGTATGGCGCCAATGCGTCTGATTGGAAGTGATGTAACTGATGTATGACATCAACGTGTTTCACCGATAGGTGTATCTTACTCAGCTTCGTGAGGACCAATGAGATGCATAGCTCACATGCTCAATTTATATTGGGCTAATAACCGGCCAAATATGCAAAATTACTGCTGGCAAATTAACCGCTCTTCTACATATGACTGGTCATGACGTTTGGTTTTAGGTCATACTTTGTTGTATTGCCTCATCTTGTGGTGATGGCTAACTGAGGTATTTACCTAAAATGTCTATACATGCAATTTTGTAATAAAGCATAATTTTTTGAGTACTTTTAGAGTATCACTTTCTGTTCATTATGTAACCGCTTTTTCTGTGTGAATCTCACATCCCCCTTTTTTTGATGTTTGGTTTTTGGTTACTTGGCAGATAATGTACGTTCAGCGATACGTTCTATTTATAAAGCCTCTTGTCCCTCCTTTTTACTAGTGTTGAAGAGAGAGCCTCCCTTCTCTTTTCCTCTTCTTGAGACCCAGCCTTTCTTCTGTCCCTGAAATCTGGCCTCTCTCATTGCGTGCTGCCTGTTGGGATGAAAAAATTTCCGTCCCGCTTGCCTGCTGGGGACTGGAACTCTTTTCTTTCTGTCGGCCAACCTCTCGAGGACCGAAGTCAATTCTGGCCCAAATAGGAGCTTTCCCTCAAAGGGCCGGCCAGAGAGCCTGGACTTGGAGGCAATGTTCCCCTGCCAGGATTTCAAACAAATAGCGCTTCGGGCTGAGTTTATGAGCGCAGTCGATCTTGCTGTATATTTGATGGTTTCAGACGATGCATTTGCAATGAAGGCCACTGCTTTCTCCAGGATTGGTAGCGATTTAAGAATTTCCTCAGCCGGCATGCCTTGTTCAAGGTGAGAGCGGAGTTGGCTCAGCCATACGTCTAGGGTTCTGAAAATGCAGGTTGTTGCTATTGCTGGTGTGAAGTGAACTGCGTATGCTTCCCACGCTCGCCTGAGAAACGGGTCAGCTTTGCGGTCCATTGGGTCCTTTAGGGAACGTCTGTCTTCAAAAGATAAATTCGTGGATTTTGAAATCTTCGAAAGGGGAGCATCCGGTTTTTGGCAAGACGTCTTCCTCCTTAAACTGAAATCAACTCTTGAGGTTTTTAGGAAAGAAGGCTTTCCTTTCCGGCTCTTCCCATTATTATTTTTTTTATGGTAGGCCATAGGGTGGAATGGACCGGGAACGTGCAGCCGCTTCTCTTTTGTAGCCCCGAATATAGCTGGTCGTGCAGAGAGAGGTCCGGTTGTTCTTCTTCTAAGTCTAGGGTATTGTAGATTACCTTCCAAAGGTCTTCTGTATCTTCTACCGGAAAAAGGAAACTTTGCGACCTGTGATCCTGATGTTCCGTCTCGACTTCCTCCGAGTCGGAAGTGCCGGAAAGTTCCTCTTCAGGAACCGTGACAGTGCCCGAGTCCTGTTTTCTCCGGAACTCGGCTTCACAATCAGGCTTGGAGAGCAGCCGCTCCATCATCTGTGCTCGCCGCTCGCTGCTAAAGAATTTCTCCTTGCATTTGCGAGCGGGCGAGCTGTTTTTTCAAGCCCTGTAATACAGGATTTATATGGCGCCAACAGTATGCTCAGCGCTTTACAATAGAACGGGAGACAATAGAGCAACAATACAGTTCAATACATGAGGGATAGGAGGGCCCTGATCCTTGGAGCTTACAATCTAAGTGATGTTTGGAAATTCCAATCTCTGAATAAACAAAAATTAGAATTTCAGACAAACAAATTGCACGTGTCTAGTTGTAAATCTTTTCCCCCTAAATCCCCCACTCCACTCCTAGCTCAACCCCCCCAATAACCCCTTCTAGCTCAACCCCCCAAATAACCCTTTCTAGCTCAACCCCCCCCAAATCTCTCCTCCTAGCACAAACCCCTCAAATTCTCCCTCCTAGCACAAACCTCTCCCCAACCCAAATCCCCCCTCCCCCAAACCCCTCTCCTAGCACAACCCCCCAACCCAAATCCCCCCTCCCCCAAACCCCTCTCCTAGCACAACCCCCCATCTCACCCCACCCCCACGTCCCCCCTTCTAGCAGAAATCCCCCAACTTCCTCCTCCTAGCACACCCCCCCAAATCCCCACTCCTTGCTCCCCAAATCCCCCCACCTAACACAACCCCCTCCCAAATCCCCACTCCTAGCACATCCTCCATCTTAATATCCCCTCTTAGCACGCAGCTGCAGCACCCTCGTAGAAACACTATTCTATTCTACTTTTTTTATTCTAGTCTATATTCTACTCTATTCTATCCTAGTCTATATTCTACTCTATTCTATCCTAGTCTATATTCTACTCTATTCTGTTTTTACTCTATTCCATATTCCATATTGATGTAGCTTATATAACAAGTTCTGTTCTGTTTGTTTTTCTATCTTTGCCCTCTTTGCTCTGACCCTCTCTTCCCTTATCTTCTCCTCTGCTGTTACCCTCTTTTCTCTCTCCCTGTCTTCTATTGCCTTCTTCTCATCTCTTGCCTTCTTTTCTCTCTCCCGGTCTTCTCTTGCTCTATTGTCTCTCTCCCAGTCTTCTCTCGCCTTTTCTCTCGCTTTCTTTTTTGCCTCACTCTCACTCCGTTTTTTCGTCTGCTTCTTCGGGCGTCTACGCACATTTCTCCATCTGTGTTGTCGGAGGCATTGGCAGGAGTACTGTGGAAAAAAAAAAGAAAAGGCGTTAGTAGACGATCTAACACAGGAATATCACCGTTCAGCTACATCAGAGACAGCTGTCACTTCTGCAATATTTATCAGTTTAGGACTTTGTCATTTATGATATATGTGTTTCCTCAAAAATGCCAATTTTTAAAAAGCTAGTTTTCTCCACAGTTGAGGTTGGCCCGATACATGGCTGAATGACCACTACTGAGAAAGCTAGAAAACATTTCCTATTCATCCCTCTGGAATAAGTGATAGTAGCAGATTTTACCAATGCCAATCAGCCCCCGCCACCACCAATTTACTAGGTAAGGAACATCCATTAAAGCTCTGTAATTCAATACTGGACAATTTCTTGTTAACTGTAATGGTGGCCCCCCATGAGGAATAATGGTCTCCAGCTGCCCAGAGGGCTTTGTTCTCCCTCTAGTCCTAACCTGCTGGTTTGTGAGAACTGCTAGTTATCTATGGAACTACCTAAGCAGTAGAATTTTATATGACATAAATACATTAAATAAATAAGATACTTACTCTATTTAGCCCATTCCACACAGGTCCTAAGAGGCAACCAAGGACACCACATGCATCATGAGATGGGTTAAAACAATTCCAACAACGACAGCAAAAACGGCAACATTTACAGCAGTGACAACACTGGCAGCAACCGTCTTCTGGCTCTTCGTCGTTGTCTGTCGGTTTGTATGGACTCCACTTGCAGTAGGCTTCTGTCTTCTCCCAATTTATTCTTTGTTGTCCATTCTCTTCTTCCTCACTCGACCATTCTTTCTTCTCACTCTGCTCTGAATCTTCACGCACATCTCTGCATCTGCATTGCTTGAATCGTTGGCAGGCATACTGTGGAAAAAAAAAGAAAAGTGTTTAGTTGATGATCTAACAGGAGTATCACCTTTCAGCTACATCAGAGACAACTGTCACTTCTGCAATATTTATCAGTTTAGAACTTTATGTCATTTATTATATATGTGTTTCTTCAAAAATGCCAATTATCCTATCCTCTTGTCCTAAACTGCTTGTTTGTGAGAAACTGCTAGTTATTTATGGAACTACCTAAGAAGTATAATTGTATATGATACTTACTTTACTCATCTGCTTCCTCCAGTGTTTTGTGATGCAACCAAGGACACCAATCAGACCTTGAAGTGGGTTGAAATAATTCCAACAACGACAGCAACGACGACAACAGTCACAGCAGTGACAACACCTGCAGCAACCGTCTTCTGGCTCTTCCTCATTGTATGTGGGTTTGGATGGATTCCAGTAGCAGTGGATTCCCATCTTGTACCAGTTCTTTCCTTGTTCTTCATCCTCTTCAGCTTTTTCATTCGCCTCATCCTCACTTGACCATGCTGTCTTTCTTGGTTCACTTGGCTGAATCTTTTCCTCTTCCTCTCTTTCCTTGGTGTTATCTTCACTCTTTATTTCAACTTCCTCACAGAGCCATGTTATTTTTATCGTCTCTCCTTCACTCGTCAAGAACTCCGTCTCTCCTCTTTTCCCATTTTCCCACTCATCCTATAAGAAAAAAAACAAAAGTTAGGTGGAAGGACAGATTCTAAAATGGAACGCTACTCTTTCTTTTAGATTTGGATGGAGTGGGGGAGGGGTTCTCCAAGGTTTTTATTGTTCTCGATGTTCTGACTGGGAAAGTTTCCCTTTACTTCATATCATCTCAGGAGGAGAAGAAATAAGCGGAATCCTCCCATCAGGTTTGCAGCCAGCAATAAAAATCCAACTGAGGTTTTTCTATCCCTCCCTCTATTCCATCTGAAATCCATGAACTGCCTTGCTTGGTGTTCTGCTTTATTATATTTTTTTAAGCAAGTTTACAAAGAGTTAATAATCTGAAGGTATTTCAAAAAGTAAAGATATGAATGTCCCAAATACAGCAGCATCGGGGAAGAAGTTCAGCTGCAGGCCTACTATTTATGCAAAGTCTGCAGACTGGGACGTAGGGGCTCATCTATACTATCTATACATACTACATTAAAGATTGTGCTTGGGAAGTAGGTAATTGGGGCCCGGAGGGCCCATGTCCTAATCACTATTTATCCCCCTGGAATGAGTGCTAGCACCAGATTCTGCCATCACTGCTCACCCCCAACTCTCCAGGAAGGTAACATTCATTAAAGATCTGTAGGTGAACAATGGACAATTCCATATTAATTGTAATTTTAAGAGATCCTCCCCCCAGAAGAAGGTAGAACAAAACTCTGAATAGCTGGAAGCCTCAAGGAAACATGGCCTCCAGCACTTTAGGGTTTGTTCTCCCTTCTTCTGCTGCAATTTATGAAAGCCTGTACCCTACAGACATGGGACTTTCTTCAACTAGAACTAAGCAGTATAATATTACAGGATACTTACTATAATGACTTGTATGGTGGGGTTGTTTGTTACATCTGCCAAGTCGTGTGTGGAAGATGGTGAGGCAGCAGCTATCTCTGACTTCATAGCAGAGACCTCTTCTCCATGCTCTTGTTCCCATACAATTGCCTCTCTTGCCCTCTCTGCTTCTCTCTCCCTCTCTTCTGCTCTTGCCTTCTCCTCTGCTCTCGCTCGCTCTTCTGCTCTCAACCTTTCAGATTCTTCTCTTGCTCTTTCGTCTGCTCTTGCCATTTCTTCTGCTCTTGCTCTCTCCTCCTCTGCTC
This sequence comes from Staurois parvus, assembly GCF_062004578.1. Lineage (NCBI taxonomy): Eukaryota > Metazoa > Chordata > Amphibia > Anura > Ranidae > Staurois > Staurois parvus. The sequence continues at coordinate 1,438,464 of NW_028318068.1, forward strand.
TCGCCTTCTCCTCTGCTCTCACCTTCTCCTCTGCTACTCTTGCCCTTTCTTCTTCTCTTGCTCTTTCTTCTGCTCTCACCCTTTCTTCTTCTCTTGCTTTTTCATCTGCTCTTGCCTTCTCTTCAGCTCTTGCCCTCTCTGCTCTCACTCTCTCCTCCTCTGCTCTCGCCTTCTCCACCGCTACTCTTGCCCTTTCTTCTTCTCTTGCTCTTTCTTCTGCTCTTGCTCGCTCTTCTTCTCTCACCCTTTCTTCTTCTCTAGCTTTTTCATCTGCTCTTGCCTTCTCTTCAGCTCTTGCCCTCTCTGCTCTCACTCTCTCCTCCTCTGCTCTCGCCTTCTCCTCTGCTCTCGCCTTCTCCACTGCTACTCTTGCCCTTTCTTCTTCTCTTGCTCTTTCTTCTGCTCTTGCTCGCTCTTCTGCTCTCACCCTTTCTTCTTCTCTAGCTTTTTCATCTGCTCTTGCCTTCTCTTCAGCTCTTGCCCTCTCTGCTCTCACTCTCTCCTCTTCTGCTCTCGCCCGCTCTTCTGCTCTCACCTTCTCCTCTGCTCTCGCCCTTTCTTCTTCTCTAGCTTTTTCATCTGCTCTTGCCTTCTCTTCAGCTCTTGCCCTCTCTGCTCTCACTCTCTCCTCTTCAGCTCTTGCCCTCTCTGCTCTCACTCTCTCCTCTTCTGCTCTCGCCCGCTCTTCTGCTCTCACCTTCTTCTCTGCTCTCGCCCTTTCTTCTTCTCTCACCCTCTCTGCTCTCGCTCGCTCTTCTGCTCTCGCCTTCTCCTCTGCTCTCGCCCTTTCTTCTTCTCTCACCCTCTCTGCTCTCGCTCGCTCTTCTGCTCTCGCCCTTTCTTCTTCTCTCACCCTCTCTGCTCTCGCTCGCTCCTCTGCTCTCGCCCTCTCCTCTGCTCTCGCCCTTTCTTCTTCTCTCACCCTGTCTGCTCTCGCTCGCTCTTCTGCTCTCGCCCTTTCTTCTTCTCTTGCTCTTTCATCTGCTCTTGCCTTCTCCTCTGCTCTCGCTTGCTCTTCTGCTCTTGCCCTCTCTGCTCTCGCTCGCTCCTCTGCTCTCGCCCGCTCCTCTGCTCTCGCCCACTCCTCTGCTCTCGCCCTCTCTTCTTCTCTTGCTCTTTCCTTTTCTACTCTTTCCATCTCTTCTGCTCTCGCCCTCTCTGCTCTCACTCTCTCTTCTTCTCTTGCTCTTTCCTCTTCTGCTCTCGTCCTCTCCTCTGCTCTTGCGATCTCTTCTGCTCTTGCTCTCTCCTCTTCTGCTCTCGCTCTCTCCTCTTCTGCTCTCGCTCTTTCCTCTTCTGCTCTCGCTCTCTCCTCTTCTGCTCTCACCCTCTCCTCTGCTCTTGCGATCTCTTCTGCTCTCGCAATCTCTTCTGCTCTCGCAATCTCTTCTGCTCTCGCCTGCGCTTCTTTTACCTTCTGCTCCTCCTCTGTTTTGGTCTTTGCTTTTATCTCTCTGTATACTTTCCAGGCACTTCCCACTTCTTCAAATGGCATGGTAGACTCTTTCTTCTTGTTCACCTCTGTCTCTCTCATCTGTCTGTCCCTTTGTGCCTCTCTATCCATTGCCTGTCTCTTTGCCATCTCTTCTCTCTCTCGGTCGTTGTTCATTCTCCTCTCCCTCTCTTCTTTCTCATTCAGTTTTCTCTCTCTCCCTCTATATATCTTCTCTCTTTTGCTCTCCTCTCTTAGTTTTCCCAGTCTTTTCTCTTTCTCCTCCTCTCTTCTTCTCTTCCTCTCCTGATTCTCCTCTCTGATTGCTGTCACGGCTTTTCTTCTTTCTTCCAATTCTTTGCTTTGCTCTTCCCTCCACTCACGTCTCTCCTTGTAAGCTTGCCTGTTCATGGCTGCTGGATATTGTTTGGCTTTAACAATGTCGGTTTTTATTTCGTCTTCCTTTCTGCAATAGTTTTTCTCTTTGATTTGTATTTTAATCTATAAAGAAAAAAAAAAGATGGTAAGTACAAATTTTAAAGTGGAAAACCGCTCAAAATGTTTTCTTTTTTATTTAGATAGATTGGGTAAAGGATGCAAATGCTTCAAAGGTTTTATTGTCTTCTACATCCTGACTGGGAAGGTTTCTCCTCACTTCCTGTCATCTCAGAAGGACAGCAAGTGAGTAGAATGCTCCCAGTGAAGTTGCTTACATCAGTAGCCCAACTGAGGTGCTAACCCTTCCCCATTCCATTTGAAACCGTCTTACTCAGAGCTCCGCTTTAATATTAAATTATTAAACTTTTTGAAAGCATTTTTTTCTGAACCCTGCATTCTGTGTGTAATGCACTCCTGAACCCTGCATTCTGTGTGTAACGCACTCCTGAACCCTGCATTCTGTGTGTAATGCACTCCTGAACCCTGCATTCTGTGTGTAACGCGCTCCTGAACCCTACATTCTGTGTGTAACGCACTCCTGAACCCTGCATTCTGTGTGTAACGCGCTCCTGAACCCTACATTCTGTGTGTAACGCACTCCTGAACGCTGGATTCTGTGTGTAAAGCACTCCTGAACCCTGGATTCTCTGTGTAACGCACTCCTGAACGCTGGATTCTGTGTGTAAATCACTCCTGAACCCTGCATTCTGTGTGAAACGCACTCCTGAACCCTGTATTCTGTGTGTAACGCATTCCTGAACCCTGCATTCTGTGTGTAAAGCACTCCTGAACCCTGCATTCTGTGTGTAACGCACTCCTGAACCCTGCATTCTGTGTAACGCACTCCTGAACCCTGCATTCTGTGTGTAACGCACTCCTGAACCCTGCATTCTGTGTGTAACACACTCCGGAAATGCTTGATAATGTAGATTGCTGCGGTGCGTTTATAAAAGTAGTGCTGTGCATGTGAATCTTCTCCTCTCAAGCAGGCACTCAATGTTAAGCACCAGCTTTGCTCTGTCCTCCATTTCAATGACAGAGGTCTATCTCCTCGCTCAGAAAACTACCAACAAAGAAGAAGAGCAGGTGCCTGAGGTATAACATCCCCCCCCCCCCGAGAATGGGGAAATGAGGAAAAAAAGCACCTGAAAATGCAGCTAGACTCATTTATAAACCACAACTACCTGCAGGAAATATTTCAACTTTTTCTAATGCAGATCCCAGTATCTAACTAGGGGATAGTCTGTCCTGATGTATGAGGAAATCACAACCTCTCCCCCATACATTTTAGGCCTCATGGATAGTTTTGGCGCAGCTCTTAGGGGCATCTGGCGGGTTTTTTTTCTAAACGCCCCTCTATGTTAGCTTATGGGGGAGATTTACTAAAACTTGAGCACTCAGAATCTGGCACAGTGGTGCATGGTAGCCAATCAGCTTCCAACTTCGACTTGTTCAGTCAAGATTTGACAATAAAACTTGAAAGCTGATTGGTTTCTATGCAGAGCTGCACCAGATTTTGCACTCCAGTTTTAGTAGATCTTCCCCTCTGTGTCCATACACACACACTGGTGTTTAGAGGAGTTTACAGGCAGAAGAAAAAAACACTTCCAGCATGTCCAGGAGCAGCGACGTTTAGCAAAAAAACCCCAAAAAAAGCTTGACGCGTGTAAACGCGTCCAAATACGCATCAACGCTAGGTAAGTTTAGCGCTTGAGCATTAATGCTTTTCAATGGCCAGAATAAATTATTATTATTCTGACCAATAAAATGAATTAATGCCCAAGTACCGTATTTTCCGGCGTATAAGACGACTGGGCTTATAAGACGACCCCCTCTTCCAATGCACACCAGTGGGAAGAATCGTGCCCCATCATTGGTGTCAGTGGGAGGAATAGTGCCCCATCATTGGTGTCAGTGGGAAGAATCGTGCCCCATCATTGGTGTCAGTAGGAGGAATAGTGTCCCATCATTGGTATTAGTGGGAGGAATAGTGCCCCATCATTGGTGTCAGTGGGAGGAATAGTGCCCCATCATTGGTGTCAGTGGGAGGAATAGTGCCCCATCATTGGTATCAGTGGGAGGAATAGTGGCCCATCATTGGTGTCAGTGGGAGGAATCGTGCCCCATCATTAGTATCAGTGGGGGGAATAGTGCCCCATCTTTGGTGTCAGTGGGAGGAATCGTGCCCCATCATTGGTGTCAGTGGGAGGAATAGTGTCCCAACATTGGTGTCAGTGGGAGGAATAGTGCCCCATTATTGGTATCAGTGGGAGGAATAGTGCCCCATCATTGGTATCAGTGGGAGGAATAGTGCCCCATCATTGGTATCAGTGGGATGAATAGTGCCCCATCATTGGTATCAGTGGGAGGAATAGTGCCCCATCATTGGTATTAGTGGGAGGAATAGTGCCCCATCATTGGTGTCAGTGGGAGGAATAGTGCCCCATCATTGGTATCAGTGGGAGGAATAGTGCCCCATCATTGGTGTCAGTGGGAGGAATCGTGCCCCATCATTAGTATCAGTGGGGGGAATAGTGCCCCATCTTTGGTGTCAGTGGGAGGAATCGTGCCCCATCATTGGTGTCAGTGGGAGGAATAGTGTCCCAACATTGGTGTCAGTGGGAGGAATAGTGTCCCAACATTTGTGTCAGTGGGAGGAATAGTGCCCCATTATTGGTATCAGTGGGAGGAATAGTGCCCCATCATTGGTATCAGTGGGAGGAATAGTGCCCCATCTTTGGAGTCAGAGCGACGAATCGTGCCCCGTCATTGGTGTCAGTGGGAGGAATAGCACCCCATCATTGCTGTCAGTGGGAGGAATAGTGCCCCATCATTGGTGTCAGTGGGAGGAATCGTGCCCCATTGTTGGTGTCAGTGGGAGGAATAGTGTCCCATCATTGGTGTCAGTGGGAGGAATCGTGACCCATCATTGGTATCAGTGGCAGGAATAGTGCCCCATCATTAGTATCAGTGGGGGGAATCGTGCCCCATCTTTGGTGTCAATGGGAGGAATCATGCCCCATCTTTGGTGTCAGTGGGAGAAATAGCGCCCCATCATTGGTGTCAGTGGGAGGAATAGCGTCCCAACATTGGTGTCAGTGGGGGGTGGAATAGTGCCCCATCATTGGTGTCAGTGGGGGGTGGAATAGTGCCCCATTGTTGTTGTCAGTGGGGGGGGAATAGTGCCCCATCGTTGGTGTCAGTGGGGGGGAGGAATAGTGCCCCATCGTTGGTGTCAGTGAGAGGAATAATGCCCCATCATTGGTATCAGTGATACCAATGATGGGGCACTATTCCTCCCACTGACACCAATTACACTTGCTGACCCCTATTCTAGTATGGTGCTGCTGCAGCCAGCATATGTGGTCCTCTGGACGGCACACTTACCAGCCGCTCCTTCACTCAATTTTTGCGGGGCTGCTCGGCTTCGCCTCCTCGCCGGTGATTGGCTGCCTGTGTGCCTTACCTGAGCTACAGTTCTGGTGGCCAATCACCAGTGAGGAGGCGGAGCCGAGCAAACATCCAGTGGCCGAAGCGAATGAAGGAGCAGCCGCACTTCCTGGACCGGATCGTCGTGGGACCGGAGCCAGGTAAGAGACAGCAGCCCCTGCCCACCCCTGTACTTAGTGTCCCTTCCGTTGGAAGGGGGGGGGCGGCGGCGGTAACGCGCCGCCCCACTAAAAAGTGCCAGCATGCCGTATACCGGCGTATAAGACGACCCCTGACTTTTGAGAAGATTTTCAAGGGGTAAAAAGTCGTCTTATACGCCGGAAAATATGGTACTTGACATGCCTAAATACATGCGTCAAGTGTCCTTTCTGCCACAAACACCGCTGCCAGGAGGAAAGGCGCTTAGGAGAGTTAGCAAAACATGGAGTGTGGACGAGGCCTTACAGCTTCCCCCGAATGTCAGAGTCCACCTTTGACTAACGATTGTTAGACCGACTGCAAAGAATGAATATCGGCATGAGGATGGATGAGAACCGACATTTCAGGAAGAAAAGGGGAAGTGCACCATTTTCTGATGGTAAACGCAATGTGCGTCTAGCTGCAGATAGTGGGCGCAGCACTGTCCCTTCTTTTCCTAAACTCAGCTAAACTGTCTGCAACTAAACCTCGCTAATCGTTCTGTATGGCTAACGTGATGACTTCGCATTATGTGAGTCCAGCTGCTTTTAGGGCAGAATGTGGTGCGTGAAACCCACGTTTAATGCACTGCGTTCACAACGCACTGCAGTTGCGACCTGCAGTGGATGTCAGTGTTAACACCTCTCCCCTGAGCAATCAGAGCTTTTAAAGGGGACTCCAGGGCAGATGGGAAGGGGTTAAACAACAAAACAATACGTGGCTGCTACTACTGCAACCCCAGTGCTGTAAATAAGTATTGCAACCTTAATATCGGTATAGACACAATGGGGTTTATTTACTAAAGCTGGAGAGTCCAAAATCAGACTCACTTCTGCATAGAAACCAATCAGCTTCCAGGTTTCATTGCCAAAGCTTCATTGAACAAACTGAGGTTAGAAGCTGATTGGTTTCTATGCAGAAGGGAGTCTGATTTTGGACTCTCCAGCTTTAGTAAATAAACCCCAATGTGTGCAATGAATATAAAAGACATTTTTCCAGTAATTGATACCTGAACCCCGGCGCTGCAAATAAGTATTGCACCCTTATAAACCAGTATGGGGGAGATTTACTAAACCTGAGGAGTGCAGAATCTGGTGCAGCTCTGCATAGCAACCAATCGGCTTCCAGGTTTTATTGCCAAACCGTAACTGAACAAACTGCAGTTAGAAGCTGATTGGCTGCCATGCACAGCTGCACTAGATTTTGCACTAAATCTCCCCCCATGTGTGCAATGAATATATACATTTTTTTTCCCTGCAGGAACATATTCCTCCACCTCCGGCAGCCGTCTCTTCTCCAGCCTATCACTTAACACAGAAGCCAGTAGAGGAAGTTTTCTATACCAGTCACTTCCTCCACCGGCTTCTGTATGCTGGACCCGGCACCCACGGCATGGGCCCCACACCTGTTTGATGGGTGCCCCGGGACCAGGTCCAGATGCCACAACTGTGGACATTTACTGGGGGATTCCAGAGGCCGATCTATCCCCGCCTGCTGCCTGTCAGATCTGTGCAGCACCGAGCCCAGAGAAGCGCTCTGAAACTCCTCCTCGGCTCTGTGTGACACGGATCTGACAGGCGGAGAAAATAGAAAGGCAGGAAAAAAAAGCCGGCTCTGCCTCTCTAAAGAAACCCTTAAGAGGTGAGGGAGCTGCAGGGAAAATGGGGGCAGAGGAGGGATTCGGGGTCCTATAGACCGCAGATCCCTCCAGAAAGAGGACCTGTCACTGGCCTATTGCTTTCACAAGGGATGTTTACATTTCTTGTGACAGCAATAAAAGTGATCCATTTTTTGTTTTTTTTAAAGTGACAGTGTAAAAAATGTTTTTTAAATAGTGCCCCCCATCCCCCCATGCTTACACGCAAAGGCAAACGCACGCATGCAGACATGTGAGGTATCAGCGTGATAGTCAGATGATGGGCAGTAATGTCAGCCCCAGACCTCCTCTGGAAATATAAAGCGGTCACCTGTAAAGGCTTTTAAAGTGCCGCCTATGGATAGTAAAATGTACGCCATTCGTCGCGGTCGCACGGGCGGGCGTAATTTTAAAGCGTAATTCGGTTTGTTTCTATTTCCTCGGCGTAACGTCATCTTTTATATTCTACCCCAAAAAAATGTTGGATTGCGTGTTGTGTTTTTCTGCATTAAAAGGGTATTTTTCCCCCCTAAAAATTGTGTTTGAAAAACCGCCGCGCAAATATGGCGTGAGCTAAAAAATGTAAAACCCCCAATTTATTGTCTGGGATCTCTGCTTTAAAAATCTATCATGTCTGGGGGGTTCTAAGACATTTTGTAGGAAAAAAAAAAAATTGTGAAAAAAAAATGGTCATAAAATGTGTGTCATGTGGTGTGTGAGGATCGCAGTCTCCCATCAGATGAATGCAGGAATAGGAGGTGTGTGAGGAGAGAGATCAATAATCTTACCTGATCCATCAGAAATCTTCTTAGGACTGAAGACTAGACTGCAATCTGCATACAGCACAGTGTCACACTGTGACATCATCACTAAGGGACACTACCCTGGCCCCGCCCACTGCCCAGCCTTGGCTCCACCCACTGCTTGGCATTGGCTCAGCCCACTGCTCTGCCTTGGCCCCGCCCACTGCCCGGCCTTGGCCCCGCCCACTGCTTGGCATTGGCTCAGCCCACTGCCTTGCCTTGCCTTGGCTCCGCCCACTAACCAGCATTGGCTCCGCCCACTCTGACCTTTTAATCAACAAAAGGAGGCCCCGCCCACTCCTGTGGAACTCCTTGGTTTATTCTGAGGGAGGAGTCCTGTGCTTTGGACACGCCTTCTCCCCCAATTGCAGCCACACATTCCGGCAAGCGTCCTGTGACATGGAGATGATTGGGCGCTGCCTGTCTGTGTGCTCCGCCCCAGACAGAATTCTATTGGGCCAATGATCTCTTTTACTTTCGGCTTCACAGGAGCCTATTGTTTTATGAAATCGCTCTCCTTGACCACGCCCACAGTGAGAACATGCCCGCCCACTTTCATATATTCCTAGTATGTATTTCAATTTCCCTCCCTGTCCCCGCCCCTCTATCTGATCACAGTCACCTGATTGGTCCGGGGCATGCTGGAGTGCTTGTCATGTGCAGTTGTCTCCATGGGTTACCTATTTTACCGCCTCCCCAGTCCTCCCTGTACAGTGATTGGCTGTCCTCGGCTTTGAGGTGACAGAACTGCGGAGTCCTCGGGGTGTGCCGGGTCACCGCCTTGCCCAGGGAGAGTCCCAGGTCTGGAGGGGGGATTGGGGTCTGTTTTTATTGGATGTTGTTTGTGGAGCCCCCCTCCCCCTTCTCTATGGTTTCCCGCCCTCACACCTCCCCTCCCCCACAAGAACCGATTCACCCACCATACATTGTACAATCAGGTCGTATGATCCGCTCTACATTTATCCAGACCCCTCCCCCGTCCATCCAATCAGAGAGCACCCCGGGGCTGGTATAGATAATGGCAGTCATACATTGTACAATCTGATTTCACATCCTCCCCTGTCCAATCAGAGGGGTCCTTGACCTCCATAGATGATGGGGACCACACACTGTACAATCTGATGTTACAATCCCCACCCCTCCTGACTCCACATCCACCTGGAGGGGATCGTCCAATTAGATTGTAACGTTTGTGGTCACCCCTACCCATACAATCTGATTGGACAATATCTCCCTTTCCATTCCCAACCCCCTCATGACTCCACAGAGATATCTGGAAGAGATTGTCCAATCTGATTGTACAATCCCCTCCTGACTCCGCTTCCATCTGGAGGGGATCGGTCAATCAGATTGTAATGTGTGTGATCACCCCTCCTCATACAGTCTGATTACAATCCCCTCCCCCTTCCTGACTGCCTCCATCTGGTTGTCCAATCAGATTGTACACTGTCAATGCCCATCAGTTCCCATCACTGTAGCCTATCAGTATCCATCAGTGCAGCCTATCAGTGCCCATCACTGCAGCCTATCAGTGCCCATCACTGCAGCCTCATTGGCGCACATCAGTGAAGGAGAAAAATTACTTATTTACAAAATTTTATAACAGAAACTAAGAAAACAACTTTTTTTTAAAAAAAAATTTTCAGTTGTTTTTGGTTTGTTTAGCAAAAAATTACCCCCCCCCAGAGGTGACTAAATACCACCAAAAGAAAGCTCCATCTGTCTCAAAGAAATGATAGAAATGTCAGTGTTGCATGATTGCGCAATGGTCATTCAAAGTGTGACAGCGCTGAAAGCTGAAAGCGGCCTGGGCAGGACGGGGGTGAAAGTGCCCGGTAGGCGAGGGGTTAAAGTGATAGTAAACACACACTGTTTAACCCCTCCCCCTCCTGAGGATTCCCCCCCTTCCTGGCCAGGCCATTTATTGCGTTACGGCTCTGCGTTACATTAACTGACAATTGCGCGGTCATGCAACGCTGCACCCAAATGAAATTTACGTCTTTTTTTCCCCCCTAAAAATAGAGCTTTCTTTCGGTGGTATTTGATCTCCTGTGCGGTTTTTAATTTTTTGCGCTATGATAAAAAATTTTGAGAAAAAAACAATATTTTGGACTTTTTGCTATTAAACATGTCCAGTAAAAAATTTAAAAAATCAAATTTCGTCATAAATTTAGGTCAAAATTCCTTTACACTTGAGGGCGGGGCTCCCTGGATTGGTGTGTGCTGGGGGCGTGGCTCCCTGGACTGGCTTTCTGGCTTAGCTTCATGCTGTTGGCGGGGCCACGACACTCATTAGATTTGGGGGGCGGGGCTCTTTGGATTGGTGCTTGCTGGGGCGGGGCTCCCTGGTCGTATTTGCTGGGGGCTGGGCTGTCTGGATTGGGCGGGACTATTGAGGCAATGGAGTCTGGCTGCAGAATGGAGCTGAAACATGTGACCTCCACTCCACCTCCAGTCTACAGCCAGATCCCTCTCTAGTTGAGTCTATAGGTTGTTTATGTTAAAGTTTATTGAATAAAAAAAAAAGTGGAGTGGAGGTCACATTTTTTTTTCAAGTGGAGCTCCACTCTGCAGCCACACATTGTTAGGCCCCATGTACACGGGACACGTGTGAACGATGGAAACTGACTGCTGGAAAACTTAGGTTAAAAATATCTGTTTAGCCGCGTTTGCATAACGTGTTTATGTGTGTTTGCGTTTAGAAGCGTTTTTTAAAGATAAGCACAGGAGAACCTCCCAAATTTTTCTGCGTTCCAAACAACGACTGTAAAGTGAAATGCCTGTGAAGATGTGTACATGGACACATAGGAAAACATTAGGGAGAGTTCAGGGGCTGCTGAAAAAAACGCTGAACATCTCCTAAACGTGCATTTATCAGCTGCAGTGTACATGAGCCCTTACAATAAAGTTCACTGAAACAAAAAAATTATTTTTAACTCTTCCAGTTGCAGTGGAGGTCACATGTTTCCTGTCCAGAGTGGAGCTCCAGTCTGTAGCCACACCCCCTTTGAAAAGTGTAGCAAAGGATATGTAACAGGACACAGGTGACCTCCACTTCCTGGAGTTGTCTATTGGTTGTTTGTTACACTAAAGTTCATCATGGAGTGGAGCTCCACTCTGCAGCCTCTATGTGTTTGTTACATTAAAGGTCACTAAACAGAAAAAACAAAGGCAGAGTGGAGGTCACATGTTTCCTTTTGAAAATGGAGCTCCATTCTGCAGCCAGACCCTTCTCTTCTGAGGAGAGTCGGGTGCGTGGCTATTGGACGGCCACGTGATGTGGGCAGGAGCTGCACATCTGGAAGAAGCCGTGTCCAGGACTGTGTACTGATAGGACAGGGCATTGTAGGTAATGTCCTCCACACCTCTCCTCCTGCCGCTTCCTCCTCCTCCTGCCGCTTCCTCCTCCTCCCCCTGCCGCTGCCTCCGCCTCCTCCTCCTCCTGCCGCTTCCTCCTCCTCCCCCTGCCGCTGCCTCCTCCTCCTCCCCCTGCCGCTGCCTCCGCCTCCTCCTCCTCCTGCCGCTTCCTCCTCCTCCTCCTGCCGCTGCCTCGTCCTCCTGCCGCTTCCTCCTCCTCCTGCCGCTTCCTCCTCCTCCTGCCGCTTCCTCCTCCTCGGACTCGGGGGGATGATGTCAGTGTTCTTTTTTCTGACACTTTACCATCAGTATTTTTGCTAGAAAATGTCTTAGAACCCCCCAGAATAAATTGGGGGGGGGGGGGTTGCAATTTTTTCTGTGTGCAGCCGTTTTTCAAGCGCAATTTCAGGTGCGGATTACAGGCTATTGAGCGTTCCTGAACCACATATGTGTGACCAGGACAAGATCCTGAGCTAGTCCTGTCCTGAACCTGATGTAAACCTGACGTGAACACCTACTGTATCAATTAGCTGTGAAACCTGAGCTTCAGTCCGCCCCACACATGTGTGAATCGGCTCTTACATGTGTCGGGCAATCGCTGTTACCACACGTGCGGGACCAATGTGTACGTTCGCCTTTGCATGGGGGAGGGGCACTTTAATTTTTTAAAAATTATTATTAATTTATTTATACTCTTTATTTTTATTGCTTTTTTTGCTGCCATAAGGGATGTAAACATCCCTTGTGACAGCAATAGGCCTGTGACAGGTCCTCTTTGAGGAAGGATCTGTTGTCAATAAGACTCCAGATCCCTCCTCTGCACTTAAAAGCATTCAAAACACCAAGATCGCTCTCATTGAATGCTTTTATTTTTTTGAAAATGGCGCCGTTTACATCCCGGGGGGAAACCGGAAGTGATGTGAGGTCATCGCGTCTGGGTTACCATAACTGAGGCCTATCAAAGGCAAACCTGGACGTGCCAGCTGGTAGCTTGGGTCTCACCTGAATCGCATCACATCACACGGGTGTTCTCATCCATGCGTTGGGATTTTTGCCAATCGCATTGTGTTTTGCGATCTGTTTCAGGGTGTCATTATTTGTCATGGACACCTGCACCAGATCACATGAACGCGATGCGATTGCAATGCGGTACGGGAACCAGGTCTTATAGATACCCATGGTCACCATCTCTGTACAGGTGTAGGGATCAGATTTGTAGATCTTATAGATACCCATGGTCACCATCTCTGTACAGGTGTAGGGATCAGATTTGTAGATCTTATAGATACCCATGGTCACCATCTCTGTACAGGTGTAGGGATCAGATTTGTAGTTCTTATAGATACCCATGGTCACCATCTCTGTACAGGTGTAGGGATCAGATTTGTAGGTCTTATAGATACCCATGGTCACCATCTCTGTTCAGGTGTAGGGATCGGATTTGTAGTTCTTATAGATACCCATGGTCACCATCTCTGTTCAGGTGTAGGGATCGGATTTGTAGTTCTTATAGATACCCATGGTCACCATCTCTGTACAGGTGTAGGGATCAGATTTGTAGTTCTTATAGATACCCATGGTCACCATCTCTGTACAGGTGTAGGGATCAGATTTGTAGATCTTATAGAGATCCATGATTACATATCTGTTATTAGTCATGGACACCTTTACCAGATCACATGAATACGATGCGATTGCAATGCGGTACGGGAAACGCACAGAATTTGCAGGGTTTCCTGCACCGCATTGGTGTGAACCAGGTCTTATAGCTACCCATGATCACCATCTCTGTACAGGTGTAGGGATCGGATTTGTAGTTCTTATAGATGCCTATGGTCACCATCTCTGTGCAGGTGTAGGGATCGGATTTGTAGATCTTATACATACCCATGGTCACCATCTCTGTACAGGTGTAGGGATCAGATTTGTAGTTCTTATAGATACCCATGGTCACCATCTCTGTGCAGGTGTAGGGATCGGATTTGTAGATCTTATAGATACCCATGGTCAGCATCTCTGTGCAGGTGTAGGAATCAGATTTATAGATCTTATAGATGCCCATGGTCACCATCTCTGTGCAGGTGTAGGGATCGGATTTGTATTTCTTATAGATACCCATGGTCACCATCTCTGTAAAGGTGTAGGGATCGGATTTGTAGATCTTATAGATACCCATGGTCACCATCTCTGTGCAGGTGTAGGGATCAGATTTGTAGATCTTATAGATACCCATGGTCACCATCTCTGTGCAGGTGTAGGGATCAGATTTGTAGATCTTATAGATACCCATGGTCACCATCTCTGTGCAGGTGTAGGGATCAGATTTGTAGATCTTATAGATACCCATGGTCACCATCTCTGTGCAGGTGTAGGGATCAGATTTGTAGATCTTATAGATACCCATGGTCACCATCTCTGTGCAGGTGTAGGGATCAGATTTGTAGATCTTATAGATACCCATGGTCACCATCTCTGTGCAGGTGTAGGGATCAGATTTGTAGATCTTATAGATACCCATGGTCACCATCTCTGTGCAGGTGTAGGGATCAGATTTGTAGATCTTATAGATACCCATGGTCACCATCTCTGTGCAGGTGTAGGGATCAGATTTGTAGATCTTATAGATACCCATGGTCACCATCTCTGTGCAGGTGTAGGGATCAGATTTGTAGATCTTATAGATACCCATGGTCACCATCTCTGTGCAGGTGTAGGGATCAGATTTGTAGATCTTATAGATACCCATGGTCACCATCTCTGTGCAGGTGTAGGGATCAGATTTGTAGATCTTATAGATACCCATGGTCACCATCTCTGTGCAGGTGTAGGGATCAGATTTGTAGATCTTATAGATACCCATGGTCACCATCTCTGTGCAGGTGTAGGGATCAGATTTGTAGATCTTATAGATACCCATGGTCACCATCTCTGTGCAGGTGTAGGGATCAGATTTGAACTCTTAAAGATATACTTAATCACCATCTCTGTGGGTAGGGATCAGAATTTTAGCTCCTAGATGTCAGGGGTTTCAGCCAATCTCGTGCTCAGACAAAACAACAAAGTATGAAGCCAGCATAGCTGAACCAGCAGAAATGTGTACATTGCTGGCTTTGTGTGTTATTTCTGCGATAAAAGTGAATTTTCCGCCTGCCAGCAATGTTTCTTTGGATTTTACATGTGCAGCTCACCATGCAAGATGGCTGACGATGCCGAGGCCAAGAGAAGGAGTTAGCAGAGGTGACAGAGTAACTACTTCCCTCCCAGACCAATTCGGACATTTCTCTCCTACATGTAAATATCATTTTTTTGCTAGAAAATTACTCAGAACCCCCAAACATATGATATACAGTCAGGTCCATAAATATTGGGACATGGACACAATTCTAACATTTTTGGCTCTATACACCACCACAATGGTTTTTGAAATGAAACGAACAAGATGTGCTTTAACTGCAGACTGTCAGCTTTAATTTGAGGGCATTTACATCCAAATCAGGTGAACGGTGTAGGAATTACAACAGTTTGCATATGTGCCTCCCACTTGTTAAGGGACCAAAAGTAGTGGTACAATTGGCTTCTCAGCTGTTCCATGGCCAGGTGTGTGTTATTCCCTCATTATCCCAATTACAATGAGCAGAAATAAAGTAGGTGTTGTACTCACAAATGACAATAAAATCAAGGCACGTCATAAAAGAACAGCTCAGTCAACACCGCGCTGAGTAACAATCCCCAATAGGGAGTGTAGACGTCCAATAGGCTGACGCGTTTCGAGGACTTGCCTCTTCCTCAGAGCCAACTGACCAAATGTCTGCTCCCTCTTTTATATACTCACTACTAGTTGAACCAAAGGTCACATGGGCCGTGCTGGACACTCCCCTATGCAGGGGGAGGGGTCACGGGCAATTGACATAGTATAAGTAAACACAAAAGATCTATAAAAAAATATAAATATATATGTATAAATAAAATCAATGAAACTAGTGACAATCATAAAATCATAAGAACCATAAAAAGTGTGCAAATAAAAAAAAAATGACACACATATATATTAAAAGTCCTTCCCTGGTGGTGCACTGCACCGCTCACATTTAAATAAAAGGATGGATGGATGAACGACCCTACGATGCTGCCTAGTGCTCTGCTTGCCATAGACAACCATTGGACATGGATTTAATGAAGAGAGTAGATCTGGAACCCAGCAGTGACACTTATTAATTCGTAGAAATGCAGCCTACAGGGTGTGTACTATTATTCTAGTATAGTCACATGTGATGAAACTTAGGCATGTGTGGCAATGCAGTGCACCAGGGATGGATGTACATATGTGATACTATATACAGGGACAAAGGAGATAAATCACTAGTATAAACATAAATGTTAATATAAAACGTTGCAAAAAACTTCTTAATATGGTTTACAAAGTTTAAATAAAAAAATAAAATGAAATAAGTATTGTTACAATATAATATAATATCTGGTAAAGTTGGTGTAATGTATGGTATACGTGTGTATGCATAAACATGGAAGCATAAGAAATATAACATATATAAGAAATAAATAAAAAAATGCGAGCGTTGCAGTGTCTTGGTATTGCAGTGTCTTGGCAATGACAATTGCGCGGTCATACAACATTGTACCCAAACTAAAATTTTATCATTTTCTTCACACAACTAGAGCTTTCGTTTGGTGGTATTTAATCATCGCTGGGGTTTTTATTTTTTGCTAAATTAACAAGAAAAGACCGAAAATGTTGAAAAAAAACCCACGTTTTTCTTTGTTTCTGTTATAAAAGTTTGCAAATAAATAATAGTTCTTCATAATTTTAGGCCGAGATGTATTCTGCTACATGTCTTTGGTGAAAATAACCCAAATTAGGATGTATTATTTAGTTTGTAGGAAAGTTATAGAGTTCACAAACTATGGTATAGATCTGAAAATTGATCAATCCTGAAGTACTGACAGCCAATCTAATCTCTTGAGATCCAAGAATGTCAGAACAGTACAGATATCCCCCCAAATGTCAGAACAGTACAGATATCCCCCAAATGTCAGGACAGTACAGATATCCCCCAAATGTCAGAACAGTACAGATATCCCCCAAATGACCCCTTTTTGCAGAGTAGACAGTCCGACGTACTTCATAAGAGGCATGGCGAGTTTTTTGAAGTTGTATTTTTTTTGTCATAATTTTTCGGAAAATGAAAAAATGCAAAAAATTATTTTCACTATTTTTTTTTTACATACTGTCACCAGTGCAGTACAGCGTCATCATATAACTGGCATGGCGGTGATCAGGGACATTGACCGGTGACAGTATGAAAAAAAATATGTATTTTTAAAAAAAAGTTTTTATTATTTTTGATTTTTTATTTCATTTTTTTTTTTTTAAAGATTTTTTTTTCATATTTCACCATGTCAAAAGTAGCACAATGTTACCATAGTAACATTGTACTACTTTGGGGAAGTGATCAGTATTTTTTTTTTTTTTTTTACACAATTTGCTTATAGTAAAGAATTACTTTGCTATAAGCAAGCATTTACCTGAATGACATCGATTCATTCAGGGCTTTTTTTTTTTTGTGCTTAGCTGTGATTTGGCCACAGCTAATCACATGACGTGTGCATGTGATCGCTGTGACCAATCACAGCTAGACACTAGTATACAATGGATGGCATGAATGAAGCCATCCATTATATACAACTGTCATGTGACCTGCTGTAATTGGTCAAAGCAGGTCACATGGTACCAGCAATGGGGCCGATACTCAGATGTGTCCGAGGTACACGGCCAGTGACAGATCGCGCCGCTGCGCGGCTCTGGAAGTGGGAAAACCGCATGTGCGGGAGGACGCCAAATGGCGTCCACCCAGAAATCCGAAGCATTTTTGCTGCCGCCAAACGGCTATTGGCCGGGCGGCTAATAGTTAAGATCAACAGCACAACCATTGGGCCTTCCCCTCATGCCAGGGTGGTAGGCGTAATCCTAGACTCTGACCTCTCCTTTGGGCCCCACATCCAATCACTGGCTAAATTCTGCCACCTCAACCTCCGGAACATTTCCAAAATCCGCCCCTTCCTGACCAATGACACCACAAAACAACATATCCACGCCCTGGTTTTATCCCGCCTTGATTACTGCAACTCCCTCCTCACTGGTCTACCGTTACACAGGCTATCCCCCCTCAGTCTATTATGAATGCTGCTACTAGACTCATACACCTTACCAACCAATCAGCGACTGCTGCCCCTCTCTGCCAATCCCTACATTGGCTTCCACTAACCCAACGTATAAAAATTCAAAACACTAACCACAGCTTACAAAGCCATCCACAACACTGCCCCCAGCTACATCACCAACCTCATCCGCAGATATCGCCCAAATCGCCCGCTCCGCTCCTCCCAAGATATCCTCCTCTCTCGCTCCTTCATCACCTCCTCCCACGCTCCCCTCCAGGACTTCTCCAGAGCCTCTCCCATCCTCTGGAACTCCCTATCACAGTGTGTCCGGTCAGCCCCCACCCTGTCTGTCTTTAGGCGATCTTTGAAAACTCACTTCTTCAGGGAAGCCTACCCCACCTCCACCTAAGAACTGTCCTTGAATCACCTCCACCAGATCATCACCCGCAGCTATCACCTTTTGTACCACCTCCCCCTTCCTTTAGATTGTAAGCTCCACGATCCGGGCCCTCCTATTCCTTCTGTACTGAAATGTATTGTAATTGTATTGTCTCCCTTATATTGTACAGCGCTGAGCAAACTGTTGGTGCGATATAAATCCTGTATAATAATAATAGCTGCAAAGGGCGGGACAACTCAGTATTGAGCCCTACGGACTAAGACTGGGATGTCATTACAGTTCATGTGCGTGTAAAAGCAGGCGGCCCGATACTTCTGCAATATAGTGTGTGTTGTGTGCCTGTAGGATCCGCCTCTCAGTAGTACAATCTGGGTGGGCGGGGCTAAGGTGGTTACATTTATTTTTTAATCCTTTTTTTAAAAAAATTTTTCATTTCAAGATTTGACTTTTTGTTTGTTTTATCCTGTAAGTCGTCACTTTTTCCTCCTATAACTGTATTGTTATCACAAGCCGGCTGACAAACCCTCTATGTGAAGGTAATGGACAGGTGCTCTTTACGGGGGGAGGGGCCTATCAGACCCCGCCTGCCTTCCAGAGGAGCCGGGGGCGTGGTTAGAGGCGATGAATGTGACTTGAGAAGGAGCCCTGCGCTGGGTGGTCTGAAAAAAGAACGATGAAAGGGAGGGGGAGGAGTGACAACGCAAGCCATGCCAATGAGATGATGGAGGCGGGACAAGCAACTACGAGAAATGTCCAGGAGGAGGGTAAAAAAAAAAAGAAGAAAAAAGGCGTGGTTCGAGGGGGGGATGACACTTGGGGAGGAGCCGTGCACCGTCCAGTCTGAACGATCTGTGCTTTGAATGGGAGGATCCGAGCTGATATAGGGGAGGAGTTGTATTCTGACTGGAGGTGGGTGGGGATATATACTGTGGGAGGAGCTGTGGTTTGGCTGCAGGCGGGAGTGGGATGTATTGTGTTAGGAGCCTTGCTCTGACTGGAGGCGGGTGAGATGCAATGTGGGAGGGGCCGCTCTCTGGCTAGAGGCGCGAGAGATGTAATGGGGGAGGAGTTGTGTTGTAACATGGGCGAAGCCATGTCTTGGTTGGGCTATAAATAAAAAAAGTGGGCTTTTTTTTGCTGGGCGGAGCTAGTGGGCGCACTGCTGGGCGGAACTTGCGGGTGGCACTGCTGAGCACCGATCATCAGGGCACTGATCATCAGTGCCCTGATGATCGGTGCCGATCCCCGCTCTGACAACTGCCGGTTCTCGGCAGTACTTTCCTCACGATCTGACAGCGTGAGGAAAGTGCAGCCGAGAACCGGCACTTGCATTTCCCTCTGATCAGCGTGTCATTGGACACCGCTGATCACGTGGTAAAAGGCCGCTGTGATTGGCCTTTTACCACATCACCATCACCTACGGACACAGCGATCACGGAGATCAGCGGGTGCGCGCCCCCTGGGGCGTGCAGGAGAGCGCGTTCTGGGAGGACGTCATATGACGTCCACCCAGAACTGGCCGGCCGCAGTGCAGCCGTCATTCGGCTATCTGCGGTCGGCAGCTGGTTAAAGTAGATTTCCTTGAGCCCTTGAGAGATGGAGTTCCTCCCACCTGGACAGGATACACATTGCCCACAGAGTTCACAATAACATACATGTACGCCATTACGCCTGCTCCTACTTAGGGGGCACACAGTGCAGCAGCTTCCCCTCCCCCGCACAACTACGGATTGCAGCTCACGATACCGGGCCACTTTGCGATCACATAACCACAAAGTCAACAAAGCTGTTATGAATTAATCTCATTCATAACAGCTCTGCTTCCTACACTTGAGAGCTGGGATTGGCTGACAACTATCACATGGTACCTGGGCCAATCATAGCACCCTGTACCATGTGATTACCTGTAGCCAATCACAGATCACTGGTATCACTGGCATGAATGAGTTTCATGAGTTCAAAGCATTGCTGGTATGAAAAAGAAATCTCTGATCACCCCCCCCCAGAGTAGTACATTGTTACTATGGTCACACTGAACTACTCTGATTGAAAGTATGTAAAAAAAAATGTTTAAAAATAAAAGAAAAATATATTTAACAGATTGAATAAAAAAGTATTTGATTTTTTAAAAAAATTGTTAACTTACTGTCACCAGTCGGTGTCCCTCAGCACCACCACACCAGTCAAATGATGAAGCTGTAATGCACTGGTGACAGTATGTTAAGAAAAAAAAATTGTACAAAAAGAACATTATTTAATTTCTTCTTTTTAAAAAAGAACAGTTTTTTGATCATCGCACTGACATTTGCAGGGTCCTGTAAAATAATGGTCACTATTACACAATCAATTCGTTTAACGCCTGTATTTAGGAAACATCGGTCATTCGTCATTTAATTGAAGTTTGATAATCCGAATACAGTAATATTAATATATTTTTTATTGCGATTATATTTATTATGGTCACTTTTTTTTATCTGGAACAAGGATGCGATGCTTGATCTTCAGTAAAATGGCGCTCGTCCGTTTGTACGCCTGAGGGCTGTTTAAGTTGTGCATTGTGATGGCGTCAGTATGAGGGGGGTCCTTTTGAGAACATGCGTGTGTACGAAAATGCGTCAGGGAGTAGCCTACGTAACGACGTCACGCCGCCGAGTCCATGCGATGGTCCGGCGGCCATCTTTGTGGTGATTGATTCTTTCATGCTCCACGTGGATGCTTTGCATTTTTATAAAATACTACACTATGTACCCTTGTCTCTGGGCTCTGGTATTTGAGCTCTTTTTAGGATTTGCCACATCTGGATTGATCGCTGACTGATGTGGGGGAGATCCATCTTAAGGAATCCCATATAGAGCCCAGTCACAGTGGATGTTATTTGGCCATATATCTACTTCCCGCAATGGAAAGGTTACATCTCTTGGAGGGATTTCTGTACAGAACCGGTTTTTCTTGAAATGACCCCTTTTTGCAGAGTAGACAGTCCGACGTACTTCATAAGAGGCATGGCGAGTTTTTTGAAGTTGTATTTGTGCTGTTCCCTTCATATTTGTTATTTAACTGTGCATTGTATTACCAATTCTTATTTCACCATGTTTGTTTCTATGTCTTGATCTGTTGCTGCCATCTGCTGGCCAGAATTTGCATGCTGCATGCCTTTGTTATAGCTAGTAAGTGTTTTCTCTGCTGGGTGTGGTTTTAGGCAAGCCTTGGTCCTGGTCACTTCCTGCAGCCATTTTTTATGTGCTGTATAGCTGTGTGACAGGACATTCAATACCCTGGGCTTGTGAAGGCATCAGTTTTTGACCAGCAGTTAGCCTCAGGAAAGATATCACAGGACAGCATGAATACCTCTACTACCTTACAGTATTGTATCACTGTTTGTCGCTGTATTTGGACCAAATAAACCCACGCCGATTTCATTCCTGTGTATACGTTTGGATCCATCTAACCTGAACATCTGCCGGTCCGGTCTGCTCCACTGCTTGGATACGAAGGTAGGAAGTTACACAGCCATTATCAGTTATACCTTCATTCGCCTTCATGTGGTGACAGAACAGTATTTTTTTGTCATAATTTTTCGGAAAATTAAAAAAATTATTTTCACTATTTTTTTTTTACATACTGTCACCAGTGCAGTACAGCGTCATCATATAACTGGCATGGCGGTGAACAGCGACACTGACTGGTGACAGTATGAAAAAAATATATATATATTTTTTTTTTTATTTATTTTTTTTTATTATATTTAATTTTTTATTACATTTTTTTTTATTTTTTTTAAGATTTTTTTTTCATATTTTACTATGACCAAAATAGTACAATGTTACCATAGTAACACTGTACTACTTTGGGGAAGTGATCAGTATTTTTTTTTTTTTTTTTTTACACAATTTGCTTATAGCAAAGAATTACTTTGCTATAAGCAAGCATTTACCTGAATGAAATCGATTCATTCAGGGTTTTTTTTTTTTTTTTTGTGCTTAGCTGTGATTTGGTCACAGCTAATCACATGACATGTGCATGTGATTAGCTGTGACCATTCACAGCTAGGCACTAGTATACAATGGATGGCATCATGAATGAAGCCATCCATTGTATACAACTGTCATGTGACCTGCTGTGATTGGTCACAGCAGGTCACATGGTACCGGCAACGGGAGACGGTACTCGGATCTGTCATCGGCCGTGTCCGAGGTGCACGGGCGGTGACAGATCGCACTGCTGAGTCGCTCTGCAACCGCGCAAACCGCGCATGTGCGGGAGCACGCCAAATGGCGTGCACCGGAATACAGGAGCACATTTCAAGCCGCCAAACGGTCATTGGCCGGGCGGCTAATGGTTAATTGATGTTTGATAATCCGAATACAGTAATATTAATTTTTTTTTATTGCAATTATATTTATTATGGTCACTTTTTTTATCCGGAGCAAGGATGCGATGCTTGATCTTCAGTAAAATGGCGCTCGTCCGTTTGCGTGCCTGAGGGTTGTTTAAGTTGTGCATTGTGATGGCGTCAGTATGAGGGGGGTCCCTTTTGAGAACATGCGTGTGTATGAAAATGCGTCAGGGAGGAGCCTACGTAATGATGTCACGCCGCCGAGTCCATGTGATGGTCCGGCAGCCATCTTTGTGGTGATTGATTCTTTCATGCTCCACGTGGATGCTTTGCATTTTTATAGAATAAAATACTACACTATGTACCCTTGTCTCTGGGCTCTGGTATTTGAGCTCTTTTTAGGATTTTCCACATCTGGATTGATCGCTGACTGATGTGGGGGAGATCCATCTTAAGGAATGCCCATATAGAGCCCAGTCACAGTGGATGTTATTTGGCCATATATCTACTTCCCGCAGTGGAAAGGTTACATCTCTTGGAGGGATTTCTGTACAGAGCCGGTTTTTCTTGCTTCTGGTGAGTGCATAGTGGTGGAGGATTGTCACAGATGTTCCCTTCACAGATGTCACCTTACATCCTTGATCACCATGGAGTCACACATTATTGTTGGACATCGCACTCTTTTCTTTTGGACTTTATTATTTATGTGATATCATTATTGGATATTAGTTCTCATATTTGTATTTTTCACATAGATGGATACTAGCGCTGCACCTTTGTATATATGTTTAAGGTTTTATTTCTATCCAGCCTGTCTGCAGTCTACACTGTGTAGAGTAAAGAGGAGTATACCTAAGACCAGGAAGGTGCCAGGAACAGGCGTTCTGCTGTCCACAATCACATGGGGTGCTGGAATGGGCGTGGCTTAGCTAACTTTACTATAGAGCGTCCTTCTTCCAGGAGTTTTGGCTTACCTTGATATTTTCCAGTAATTACATGAGTGCAATGCAGTATGAAATCCGCCATTTTGGCTCTTGACTCTGAAGTAATTGTATTATACAAGTTGTTGATCTCTGTATTTTACTATTGATAGGTGCTGACTGCAGACAGGCTGAATATAAACAAAGCAATGCTTACTCTGGCCTTGGGCTGTGACAGTAAGGAGGAAAAGAGAAGATTAATTATTTTTTCTCCTGAACCACTGAAAGCATTGGATGGGGGGGGGGGGGTTGGTGTAAGGGTATGCACATTCTCCATGGTATGCACTACTTTAACTGGCAATTGCACGGTCATACAACGCTGTACCCAAATGAAATTTATATCATTTTTTTCACACAATTAGAGCTTTTTTGGTGGTATTTCATCATCTCTGGATGTTTTATTTTTCATGCTGTAAACGAAAAGAGACTGAAAAGTTTGAAAAATAAATCAATATTGTTTACTTTCTACTATAAAACTTATCCAGTAAAAACATTTTTTTAAAAATCAAATTTCTTTTTAAATTTAGGCCAAAACGTATTCTGCTACATGTCTTTGGAAAAAAGAATATTGTAATAAGTGTATATTGATTGGTTTGCGTGGAAGTTATAGCGCCTACAAACTATGGTATATATACTGGAACTTTTATTTATTTGTATACTACTAATGGCGGTGATCAGTGACTTGTAATAGGACTGCGATAGTGTGGCGGACAATCTGACACTGATGCTGGGGGGAACTAACTGCCACTGACATCACCAGTGATAATAATATACACTTTCACTGTACTAATGACACTGGCTGGGAAGAGGTTAACATCTAGGGTGATCAAGGGGTAAATGTGTGCCTAACTAGGTGTAACAGATCTCCAAGTTTCTCATCCCTGCTTAGCGATCATTCCCTCTATATACAGAACTCTGTGTTGATTGTCAACACAGAGCTCAGGGCTGTGATTGGACAGGGGGCTGTGTACAGGCAAGGGGGTATGCATGTGCACACCCGAAACCCGGAAGCAGGCAGCAGCGTACGGGTACATCACTTTGCCTACAGTGGCCACCCAATGCGAAGTACATTGCTGACGGGCAGTCGCTAAGTGGATAATGACTGAATGCCGAGGTCATTCTGCGCCACTACCGCTGCCTGTGTCTCATTCAGGGCCTGCGGAGGGAGAATGAACATAAACAAAGTGTAGGCAGCGGCATAGATGCAGAATAACCTCGGCCTTTAGTCATGCTGAATGAATAACCTGAGAACAATATAAACGTTCACACAATCGTTTACATGCATATCATGTGAAGTACATTCCAAATCGGACCACAGACGCAGAATTTTCTACTTTAGGTTTACGTAGCTCAACACTACAGGGGAATACTGACCACTTGGCTGCTGTGTGCGGGGCCCATAGACTACAATACTGTGTTCAGATCAGCATAAAACCGCACGTGGTACAGATCTGAACAGCGATTTACACAGCCATGAGCATGAGAGCTTTTGATTTGTTATTGCTATTAGATGGATTGTAACATTACCTGTGTGTTGTTACCAGTGTGCTACATTGTGAATGGAGTACATGGAGTTGGAAATCAGATTTTGTGTCCTCTGTGTAATAATGCAAAACAAGTGAAAATATAAATACAAACTGACTTTATTTAGTACCATAACTTAATAAAAGCATATATACAGTATATATAAAAATACAAGGCAAAAACGGGGGATTCTTCGTTCACATATACTGAAGTACATGTTCAAGCCGGCCAACTGCGTCAAAGTGATCCCCCTCTGGCCAGTCCCTACTCTATCCTACATATTGCAACCTAATATTTGCTAAAATGGCGCTAAAATGGCGTCCTGTTAGTGCGTGGACATACAGTGCCAATATGGGGCAAACAGACACATCTGGAGAAGAAATGAGCACTAGACCAACATTCAGCCATGCATGTCCACAATGGGAAAGTACACAAAGTATATATTTTTATTTTTTCTGCACAAAATACCTGTCTGTGTCCAGAGATGGCTGCTTGCCCCCTTCCTTGTAATGTGCCCTGCTGAGCCCCCCCATTAATGTAAGGTGAGCTGTGCCCACCAGTCATGCACTAATGTACAGTAATGTACTGTTCTCCCTCAGTAATGTAATGTGCATTTCTGTGCACCCCCAGTAACATAGCATGCTGTGTGGTACCCCCCCATTAATGTGATGTGCTTGCCCCCCCCCCCCCCCCCACCCCCAGAATAATGTAATGTGCTCAGCAGTTACAATTAGTCCGGTGGAATAAAGACACAAGTCCATCTAGTTCAACCAATAAAAAGGAACAAAAATGAATACAATCCTATATACACAATCCTACACCCACAGTTGATCCAGAGGAAGGCAAAAAAACCCAGCAAAGCATGATCCAATTTGCTCCTGCAAGGAAAAAATGTCCTTCCTGATCCCCCGAGAGGCAATCGGATATTCCCTGGATCAACTTTACCTATAAATGTTAGTATCCTGGGATAATGTGTACATTTAGTCTCCATGCACACGGGGCATTGTAATAACAAAGGTAACATTAGCTGTGTAAAGTCACGTTAAAAACTATTTTTTCTGCACAAAATACCTATCTGTGTCCAGAGATGGCTGCTTGCCCCCTTCCTTGTAATGTGCCCTGCTGAGCCCCCCCCCCCCCTAAGTAATGTAAGGTGAGCTGTGCCCACCAGTCATGCACTAATGTACAGTCAGTAATGTACTGTTCTCCCTCAGTAATGTAATGCAATGTGCTGTACGGCACCCCCACTAAAATAATGTCCTCTGCTGTGCTGTCTCTCCTCAGTAATGTAATGATGTAGTGCTCTCTGCTGTGCCCCCCCATACTGTGATTTACTCTGCTGTGCCCCCCCCCCCCCCGTATTGTAATGTACTCTGCTGGATGTAAGATGTCTGCATCCAGGGGCAATCATCTATCCCTAAGTGCAGGTAATCACTGTATATCACTAGAGGGGTCACCAGCAGGAGGAAGGAGGTCCTGATTCCTCTACATAGATCTTTATATCACTAGAGGGGTCACCAGCAGGAGGAAGGAGGTCCTGATTCCTCTATACAGATCTTTATATCACTAGAGGGGTCACCAACAGGAGGAAGGAGGTCCTGATTCCTCTATATAGATCTTTATATTACTAGAGGGGTCACCAGCAGGAGGAAGGAGGTCCTGATTCCCCTATATAGATCTTTATATCACTAGAGGGGTCACCAGCAGGAGGAAGGAGGTCCTGATTCCTCTATATAGATCTTTAGTTAGACCTTTTTTAGAATAATGGTGTTCATTTCTGGAGACCTCCCTTACAAAAAGATATAAATTGGGCAACAAAAATGGTGAAAGGTCTGAGGGATAAAACTCATCAGGAGAGACTTCAGGAACCTAATATGTGCTTTTTGGAGGAAAGAAGGGAAGACATGACTGAAACCTTTAAATACTTCAAAGGAGGGGGCGTGGCTTGG
The DNA here is from genome assembly GCF_062004578.1 of Staurois parvus. NCBI lineage: Eukaryota > Metazoa > Chordata > Amphibia > Anura > Ranidae > Staurois > Staurois parvus. The sequence continues at coordinate 1,465,123 of NW_028318068.1, forward strand.
CGCATGGAGCGAGAGCAGTGCCACTGCACCGCTCCCGGCTCGGACCTCCGCTGCAGGCTCCCTCTCTCCCTCACGGGCGCTGTCATATAATCCCCATGGGGAGGAATCAACACCGGACCTCTCGAAGAACAAGTGGAGCCGGTCCAGCGGTGACATAAGCCAGATTGTGACCCGATCCTCAGCTGAGGCCTCGGGCATCCCGGCCTCCAAGATGGCACCGGCATCTCTCCGCTCCTCGTCTCTTGTGGATACAGGGCTCCGTACAGAAGGGCAAACCCCCCCCGTACAAATTTCCACCCCCTCCCAATCCCCCCTCCCTCCTAGTGCAAATTTCCCCCCAATCGCTCCTATTAGTGCAAAGATCCCCCCAATCCTCCCTCCCACTACAAATTTCCACCCCCCCAATTTCCCCTACTAGTAAAAATTCTCCCCCCCTCCTAGTACAAATTCCCCCCAATCCCCCCTCCTAGTACAAATTTCCACCACAACCCCCCTTGCCAGCACAAATCCCCCCTCCTAGCATAGCCCCAACAAATCCCAACCCCCTGCATACACCCCCCACTCCACACCCCCTCCCCAAATTCCCTGCCTAGCACAAACCCCACACCCAGAAAAACCTCCCATGAACCCCTTCAAATCCCCCCTCTTTTCTCTCTCCCTGTCTACTCTTGCCCCCTCCCCTTTCTTACCCTCTCTTCTTTTTCCCTCTTTCACCTTCTCTTCCTTTGCCCTCTCTTCGCTCTCCCTCTCTTCCCTCTCCCTCTCTTCGCTCTCCCACCTTCTCTTCCTTTGCCCTCTCTTCTCTTTCCCTCTCTCACCTTCTCTTCTTTTACCCTCTCTTCTTCTGCCCTTCTTTCTCTCTCCCTCACTTCTTTTGCCTTTTCCTCTATCTCTTTGTTTTTTACCTCTTTACTCTTTTTTACCTTTTCACCACTCGGAAGGAACGCTTTCTCTTTCCTTTCTCCCTTTTCCTCCTTGCTTTCCTTTGTTTCCTCTTCCCTCTTTCCTTTAAATTTCTGATTCGGCTGTTGTTCCTTCTCCTCCCTCTGGTCTGAATCTTCTTCCAGATCTTTACAATCGCAGGAGAAGTTGTATTGGCAACTAAACTGTGGAAAAGAAAAGAAAAAAATATTTAGTTGACAATCTAACAGGAGTATCACCTTTCAGCTACATCAGAGACAGCTGTCATTTCTGCAATATTTATCAGTTTAGGACGGCCTGTTAGGTGGCTGAGAATTCTGTGTACAGTATAGGAACCCTTTCTATATGGTCAGCCAGTGTCAGGACTTTAGTATTTTTGGGAGAATAAATGCCAATACTAGGAACCCTGAGGGGAGTTGGAGGGGCCCTCAATGGGATGCCCTGACCATTACTGAGAAAGCTAGAAAGTATTTCCTAATCACTATTTACCCCCCTGGAATAAATGATAGTAGTAGATTCTGCCATTCCCAATCACACACACCCCCCCCCCACCCCCACCACCAATTCACTAGGAGTGGGGCATTCATTAAATCTCTGTAATTTAACACAGGACAATTTGTTATCAAAGGTAATTCTAACCTCCCCCCATGAGGAAGAATGGTCTCCAGCTACCCAGAGGGCTTTGTTCTTCCTCTTGTCCTAAACTGCTTGTTAGTGAGAGACTGCTAGTTATCTATGGAACTACATAAAACAGTATAATTTTACAGGATACTTACTTTCTTCATCTCGTTCCACAAAGGTCTTAAGAGGCATCGCACAAGTTGAAATGGGTTGAAACAATGTAAACAATTGCAACAGCAGGCTTTAGAACACGAGCATGGATAACAGTGACAACACGGGCAGCAGTACTGATGACATCCAGCTTCTCTCTGCTCAGTCTCTTTGGATTGTTTTCTGGGATTCCAGGAGCAGTAGATTCTCATCTTGTACCAACTCTCTTCTTCAGCATTGTCTTCTTGTTTGTTTTCTTCTTCACTTGTGTCCTTCTTGTCCTCATCTTCTTTCTTCGTATCCTCATTTGTCCATCTATAATTTAGTTTCACGATGTTAAACAGCTGGAAGTTTACCACTTTCTGTTCTTCCTTTGTTTCCTCTTCCCTCTTTTCTTTCATTTCCTCAACTGGCTGTTCTTCCTTCTCCTCACTCTTGTCCAAATCTTTCTGTTCTTCCTTCTCCTCACTCTGGTCCAAATCTTTCTGTTCTTCCTTCTCCTCACTCTGGTCCAAATCTTTCTGTTCTTCCTTCTCCTCACTCTGGTCCAAATCTTTCTGTTCTTCCTTCTCCTCACTCTGGTCCAAATCTTTCTGTTCTTCCTTCTCCTCACTCTGGTCCAAATCTTTCTGTTCTTCCTTCTCCTCACTCTGCTCCAAATCTTTCTGTTCTTCCTTCTCCTCACTCTGCTCCAAATCTTTCTGTTCTTCCTTCTCCTCACTCTGGTCCAAATCTTTCTGTTCTTCCTTCTCCTCACTGTGGTCCGAATCTTTCTGATCTTCCTTCTCCTCACTCTGCTCCAAATCTTTCTGATCTTCCTTCTCCTCACTCTGCTCCAAATCTTTCTGTTCTTCCTTCTCCTCACTCTGCTCCAAATCTTTCTGTTCTTCCTTTTCCTCCTCTTTTTCCTTTGTTTTCTCTTCCTTCTTTTCTTTAATTTTCTGAATCGGTTGTTCTTCCTTCTCTGTCTGGTACGCATTTTCTGCATCATCCCCACAGGTGGAATCGCAGGTGCATTGGCATGCATACTAAAAGAAAAAAAAAAAAGGATTTATTAGACAGTCTAACACAGGAGTATCACCTTTCAGCTACATTAGAGACAGCCTATCACTTCTGCAATATTTATCAGTTTGGGGCTTTACGTCATCTATGATATATGTGTTTCCCCAAAAATGCCAATTTTTATAGGGTAGTTTTCTCCATAGAGGAGGTCAGCCTGATACATGGCTGAAGATTCGGTGTACAGTATAGGAACCCTTTCTATATGGTCAGCCAGTGTCAGGCAGAAGTATAAATGTCAAAGGGGAGAACATTACAGGGAACCCTGAGGGAAGTTGGAGGGGCCCTTAATGGGACACCCTGACCAGGCTGAATGACTATTGAGAAAGCTGGAAAACATTCCCTAATTACTATTCATCCCCCTGGAATAAGTGATGGTAGCAGATTCATAGTAAAACATGAATTAAAGCTCTGTAATTTAACACTGGACACTTTTGTATTAACTGTAATGGTGGCCCCCCCATGAGGAAGAATGGTCTCCAGCTACCCAGAGGGCTTTGTTCTTCCTTCCTCTAGTCCTAAACTACTTGCTTAGAGACTGATAGTTATCTATGGCAGTAGAATTTTAAATACTTACCTTTTTCATCACCTTCCACACAGATCCTACGAGCAAACCCAGAAGTCGAACTGGGTGTGAATAATGCAGACAACGGAGACAACGTTGATGAGAACATCGACCACGTCTGTCTTGTGTGAACTCCTCACCGTTGTCTTTCACTTGTTGTTCTGTCTTCTCGGTCTCGTTTTTCTTTTTTTTGGGGGGAGTCCAGATGAAGCTGAATCTCCACCTATGTCCTTTGACCTTCTGTTCTCCATTTTCTTCACTTTTTTCTCCTCCACTACTTTTCTCGTCCTCCTTTTCTTTCTTCACATCCTCACTCACCCATGCGATCTTCCTCGGTGAACTTGGATGGAACCTTTCCTCTTCCATTGTTTGCTTTTCCTCCTCTCTTTCCATCTTTTCAACGTCTTCACATAACCATGTTATTTTCATCATTCCTACTTCATGCGTCAGGAACTCCATTCCACCTCTTTTCCCCTTTTCCCACTCCTCCTATAAGAAACAAAAAAATAACAAAAAGTTAGGTGGAAGCACAGATTCTAAAGTAGAACTCTACTCTCTTTTAGATTTGGATGGAGTGGGGGAGGGGTTCAAACTTCCCCAAGGTTTTTATTGTTCTCGATGTCCTGACTGGAATAGTTTCCCTTTATTTCATATCATCTCAGGAGGACAAGTAAGAGGAATTCTCCCATCAGGACTACAGAGAGCAATAACATTCCAACTGAGGTTCTAACCCTTCCCCATTCCATCTGAAATCCATCAACTGTCTGCTCGGTGTTCTGCTTTAATATTATTACATTTTTTAAAGCATGTTTACAAGATGTTAAGAATCAGAAAGTATTTCAAAATTTAAAGATCTGAAGGTCCCAAATACTGAAGGGGGGGGGGGGAATTCAGGGGCAGGCCTACTATTTGTGCCAACTCTGCAGCTGCACAAGGGCCCCTGAGACTCAGGGGTTCACCTCTACTATCTATACATAGTACCTTAAAGATTGTGCTTGGGATGTAGGTAAATGGGGCCCAGAGGGCCCATGTCCTAATCACTATTCATCCCCCTGGAATAAGTGCTAGCACCAGATTCTGCCATCACTGCTCACCCACAATTCTCCAGGAAGGTAACATTCATTAAAGGTCTGTAGGTGAACAATGGACAATTCCATATTGATTGAATTTTGACAGATCTCCCCCCTTCCCAGGGGAAGGAAGAACAAAACTCTCTGAATAGCTGGAAGCCTCGAGGAAACATGGCTTCCTACTATTTTGTTCTCCCTTCCTCTGCTGCAATTTATGAAAGCCTGTACCCTACAGACATGGGACTTTCCTCCACCCAGTTAACTAGAACTAGGCAGTATAATATTACAGGATACTTACTGTAAAGTATTGTGTGGGGGGCTCGTTGGTGAGAACTGCCGGGGCGTGTGCTGAAGATGGTGAGGCAGCAGCTGTCTCTCCCCTTCTATCCATCTTCTCTGTTTTGCTCTCCTCTAGTTTTCTCACTCCTTTCTCCTCCTCTTTTCTTCTCTTCCCCTCCCGTCTCTCCTCTCTGCTCATTGGTATCAGATTTTGGTTCGCTTTATCAGCGTTAACTTCGTCCGGTTTTCCTCTGTGACAGATTTTTACATCAATCTATAAAGAAAACAAAAAAGATGGTTAGTTTAAGTACAAATGTTGAAGTGAAAGACAGCTAAAAATGTTCTCTTTTTTATTTGGATGAATTGGGTAAAGGGTTCAAATGCTTCAAAGATTTTATTGTCTTCTATGTCCCGACTGGGAAAGTTTTTTTGCACTTCCTGTCACCTCAGCAAGAGAGGAAGTGAGCAGAATCCTCCAAGTGGGGTCGCTGACATCAGTAGCCCAACTGAGGAGTTAACCCTTCGCCATTCCATTAGAAACGGTCTTGTGCAGAGATCCACTTTAATATTAAATCATTAACTTTTTGAAAACATTTTCCTCTGAACCCTGCACTCTGCATGTAACGTGCTCCAGGAACCCAGCACCCTGCGTGTAACGCGCTCCAGGGACCCCGCACCCCGCGTGTAACGCACTCCAGGAACCCCGCACCCCGCGTGTAACACGCTCCAGGAACCCGGCACCCCGCGTGTAACGCGCTCCAGGAACCCGGCACCCCGCGTGTAACGCGCTCCAGGAACCCGGCACCCCGCGTGTAACGCGCTCCAGGAACCCGGCACCCCGCGTGTAACGCGCTCCAGGAGCCCCGCACCCCGCTTTTAACGCGCTCCAGGAGCCCCGCACCCCGCTTTTAACGCGCTCCAGGAGCCCCGCACCCCACGTGTAACGCGCTCCAGGAGCCCCGCACCCCGCGTGTAACGTGCTACAGGAGCCCCACACCCCGCGTGTAACGCGCTACAGGAGCCCCGCTTGTAACATGCTCCAGGAACCCTGCACCCCGCGTGTAACGCGCTCCAGGAGCCCTGCACTCCCCCCATGCTTACAAGCAAAGGCAAACGCACACATGCAAATAGCGACCGTCCCATGCATGTGAGGTATCAGCGTGATAGATGATGGGCAGTAATGTCAGCCCCAGACCTCCTCTGGAAATATAAAGCGGTCACCTGTAAAGGCTTTTAAAGTGCTGCCTATGGATAGTAAAATGTACGCCATTCGTCGCGGTCGCACGGGCGGGCGTAATCTTAAAGCGTGACTCGGTTTGTTTCTATTTCCTCGGCGTAACGTCAACTTTTATATTCTACCCCAAAAAAAATGTTGGATTGCGTGTTGTGTTTTTCTGCATTAAAAGGGTATATTTTTTCCCCTAAAAATTGTGTTTGAAAAACCGCCGCGCAAATATGGCGTGAGCTAAAAAATGTAAAACCCCCAATTTATTGTCTGGGATCTCTGCTTTAAAAATCTATCATGTCTGGGGGGTTCTAAGACATTTTGTAGGAAAAAAAGAAAAAATTGTGAAAAAAAAAATGGTCATAAAATGTGTGTCATGTGGTGTGTGAGGATCGCAGTCTCCCATCAGATGAATGCAGGAATAGGAGGTGTGTGAGGAGAGAGATCAATAATCTTACCTGATCCATCAGAAATCTTCTCAGTTATGAAAACTAGACTCTGCAATCTGCATACAGCACAGTGTCACACTGTGACATCATCACTAAGGGACACTACCTTGGCCCCGCCCACTGTCCGGCCTTAGCTCCGCCCACTGCTTGGCATTGGCTCAGCCCACTGCCTGGCCTTGGCTCCGCCCACTGCCTGACCTTGGCTCCGCCCACTGGCCTTGGCTCTGCACACTGCACAGCCTGTAAATCAACCAAATAGGCTCCGCCCACTCCCACTGTGGAACTCCTGGGCTAAGTCTGAGGGAGGGGCCTCGTGCTGTGGACACGCCTTCTCCCCCTATTACAGACACACATTCCTGTAGCTGTCCTATAACATGGAGATGATTGGGCGCTGATTGTGTGCTCCGCTCAGGAGGGAATTCTATTGGCCGATGTTATCTTTCACTTCCTCCTTCACAGTAGCCTATTGTTTATGGAAATCGCTCTCCTTGACCACGCCCACCGTGAGAACATGCCCGCCCACCCTCATATATTCCTAATATGTATTTAAATTTACTGCTGTTCCCGCCCACCCTGCTCGCAACCAATGCGGATTCAAGTAACTCCCTGTCCCCGCCCCCTATCGGATCACAGGCACCTGATTGGTCCAGGGCATGCTGGGAGTGCCACCGACTTCCACAGGGAGAGTCCCAGGTCTGGAGGGGGGATTGGGGTCTATTTTATTGGATGGTGTGTGTGGGGCCCCCCCTCCACCTTCTCTCTGATTTCCCGCCCTCACACCTCCTCCCCTCCCCCATAGGAACCAATTCACCCACCATACATTATACAATCAGGTCGTATGATCCGCTCTACATTTATCCAGACCCCTCCCCCGTCCATCCAATCAGAGAGCACCCCGGGGCTGTTATAGATGATGGCGGTCATACATCATACAATCTGATTGCACAATCTTCCCTCCCCCCATCCGTCCAATCAGGGGGTCCTGGACCTCCTTAGATGATGGGGACCACAGACTCTACAAGCCCCACCCCTCCTGACTCTCCCTCCATCTGGAGGGGATCATCCAATTAGATTGTAACGTTTGTAGTCACCCCTCCCCATACAATCTGATCGGACAATATCTCCCTTTCCATCCCCAACCCCCTCAAGACTCCGCCTCCACAGAGATATCTGGAAGAGATTGTCCAATCTGATTGTAATGTGTGTGGTCAGCTCTCCCGTCTGCCATACATTCTTATTGTACATTCCCCTCCTGACTCCGCCTATATCTAGAGGGGATCATCCAATCAGATTGCAACATGTGTGGCCACCCCTCCCCATTCAATCTGATTGTACAATCCCCTCCCCCTCCTGACAGTGCCTCCATTTGGTTGTCCAATCAGATTGTATGGTGTGTAGTTCCCCTTCCCTCAATACAATCATCTCCTGCCCATCCCCCCACACTTGTGTAGGATGCGGAGCCGCTGGATTGGATGACGTTCAGGTTTTGCCTTCATATTCTTATTGGTGGAGTCGACCAATCAGATTGTCCCAAGTATGAGCAGCCTGTCGCTTGATTGGAGGGAGGAGGCGGGTCCTGATTGGATGGTGTATGGCAGGCATGTCCAAAGTCCGGCCCGAGGGTCGGTTTAATACGGCCCTCCATGTCAGTGTGTCTTATGGAGCGAATATGGAGCGGCCGGTCCGGTATTTCCACCACGGCCGTGTCAGAATACCGGGCCGGCCGCTCAGCTCTGCAGCGGGACCTTACCTGTTCCTCTATCCAGCGGCGCGCTGTCTTCCCGGCTTCTGTAGTGTGGGCGCTGGGCATGACAGCCGGGTGCCAAGTGCGCATGCGCAAGAAGCGGTGCTTTTTGTGAATGGTAAGGCGGTACCTGGGACACATGACAGATCCCAGAAGCCGCCGGACCAATCACAAAGCGCAGCGCTTCTCGCTCATGCGCACTGAGCACCCGGCTGTCATGCCGAGCGCCATTACAGAAGCCGGGAAGACAGCGCGCGGCTGGATAGAGGAACAGGTAAGATCAAAGAACAACTCCGCGGAAGTAAGAGCGGGTACCTGTCAAATTCAGGTACCCGCTCCCCCCCTCCCCAAAGGTCAGCAGTCATCTGTACTGTCCGCAGTCTCTGGTCATCCCTGTGCTGTCCGCAGTCTCTGGTCATCCCTGTGCTGTCCGCAGTCTCTGGTCATCCCTGTGCTGTCCGCAGTCTCTGGTCATCCCTGTGCTGTCCGCAGTCTCTGGTCATCCCTGTACTGTCCGCAGTCTCTGGTCATCCCTGTGCTGTCCGCAGTCTCTGGTCATCCCTGTACTGTCCGCAGTCTCTGGTCATCCCTGTGCTGTCCGCAGTCTCTGGTCATCCCTGTACTGTGTCTGCAGTCCATTAGTTCAGAATTTTTTTTTTCCTGTTTTCTGCCTCTAAAACCTAGGTGCGTCTTATGGTCAGGTGCGTCTTATACGGCGAAAAATACGGTAACTTGGCATAAAATAATTTATTTGCATTTAATTGTAATGGTTCAAAGAATGTTTGGAAAAATGTTCGGCCCTCCACCATGTTCACTTCATCCAATTTGGCCCTCTTTGAAAAAAGTTTGGACACCCCTGGTGTATGGGGACCCCATGAGGACAGAGAGAAGAAATAGTCTCCTTCCAATCCTCACCGAATAACCGGGATCCAACACCCAAATCACCGACAGAGACAGAGGAGCCAACCATCCTCCGACGGAGAGATTTCCACCGACGTCTCCCCGGGGTCAGTGAAGGGGACCCCTGTCTGTGTGTCCTCAATCCAGAGATTCCCGCTCTGTCACCCAGAGGGAGAGGAAATGTTGTCACCAGAACAGGAAGAGAGGAGAAATCTTCCGATGGGGACACCAGTCCAGGGATTTCCTCCCACTTCCTGTTGTGTCTGTGGGACAGGAAGTGAAGGGAAATCCCCGCAATGGGGACACAGATGACAGCGCACTGGCTCTCCATTACCACAATAACGTTTTGCCTGTAGTCCTCCTTGCACCCCTTCCCGTCTGATGATTCCATGTCTCCCTTTACAGAAGAGGCCATCTCCGGGGGAGATGAATATTGGACGATCCTAGCCGCCATCCCGTGATATCCGCTCACTGATACCAACGCACATCGGTCAGGAAGGGGTTAAGGTAACCTCAGCCAATCACAGCCAGGCAGAGGAGGTCCAATCACTGGGTACTGTATATGGGAGGGGGATCAGTCTCTCACCATCTCTTGTACCGTGTCTGCAGTCTCTGACCGTCCCCTGTACCGTGTCTGCAGTCTCTGACCGTCCCCTGTGCCGTGTCTGCAGTCTCTGACCGTCCCCTGTGCCGTGTCTGCAGTCTCTGACCGTCCCCTGTGCCGTGTCTGCAGTCTCTGACCGTCCCCTGTGCCGTGTCTGCAGTCTCTGAACCTCTTCTGTACCGTGTCTGCAGTCTCTGACCGTCCCCTGTGCCGTGTCTGATTGTCTCCTGTACCGTGTCTGCAGTCTCTGACCGTCCCCTGTGCTGTGTCTGCAGTGTCTGATTGTCTCCTGTACCGTGTCTGCAGTCTCTGACCGTCCCCTGTGCCATGTCTGCAGTCTCTTTCCATCCCCTGTGCAGGTCTGAAGTCTCTGACCCTCTTCTGTACCGTGTCTGCAGTCTCTGACCGTCCCCTGTACCCTGTCTGCAGTCTCTGACCGTCTCCTGTACCGTGTCTGCAGTCTCTGACCGTCTCCTGTACCGTGTCTGCAGTCTCTGACCGTCTCCTGTACCGTGTCTGCAGTCTCTGACCGTCCCCTATACCGTGTCTGCAGTCTCTGACCGTCTCCTGTAGCCTGTCTGCAGTCTCTGACCGTCCCCTGTACCCTGTCTGCAGTCTCTGACCGTACCCTGTGCCGTGTCTGCAGTCTCTGACCGTCCCCTGTGCCGTGTCTGCAGTCTCTGACCGTCCCCTGTGCCGTGTCTGCAGTCTCTGACCGTCCCCTGTACCGTGTCTGCAGTCTCTGACCGTCCCCTGTGCCGTGTCTGCAGTCTCTGACCGTCCCCTGTACCGTGTCTGCAGTCTCTGATCGTCCCCTGTGCCGTGTCTGCAGTCTCTGAACCTCTTCTGTACCGTGTCTGCAGTCTCTGACCGTCCCCTGTGCCGTGTCTGATTGTCTCCTGTACCGTGTCTGCAGTCTCTGACCATCCCCTGTGCTGTGTCTGCAGTGTCTGATTGTCTCCTGTACCGTGTCTGCAGTCTCTGACCGTCCCCTGTGCAGGTCTGAAGTCTCTGACCCTCTTCTGTACCGTGTCTGCAGTGTCTGATTGTCTCCTGTACCCTGTCTGCAGTCTCTGACCGTCCCCTGTACCGTAGCTGCAGTCTCTGACCGTCTCCTGCACCGTGTCTGCAGTCTCTGACCATCCCCTGTACCGTGTCTGCAGTCTCTGACCGTCCCCTGTGCCGTGTCTGATTGTCTCCTGTACCGTGTCTGCAGTCTCTGACCGTCCCCTGTGCTGTGTCTGCAGTGTCTGATTGTCTCCTGTACCGTGTCTGCAGTCTCTGACCGTCCCCTGTGCCATGTCTGCAGTCTCTTTCCATCCCCTGTGCAGGTCTGAAGTCTCTGACCCTCTTCTGTACCGTGTCTGCAGTGTCTGATTGTCTCCTGTACCCTGTCTGCAGTCTCTGACCGTCCCCTGTACCGTAGCTGCAGTCTCTGACCGTCTCCTGCACCGTGTCTGCAGTCTCTGACCATCCCCTGTACCCTGACTGCATTCTCTGACCGTCTCCTGTACCGTGTCTGCAGTCTCTGACCGTCTCCTGTACCATTGTCTGCAGTCTCTGACCGTCCCCTATACCGTGTCTGAAGTCTCTGACCGTCTCCTGTAGCCTGTCTGCAGTCTCTGACCGTCCCCTGTACCCTGTCTGCAGTCTCTGACCGTCCCCTGTACCCTGTCTGCAGTCTCTGACCGTCTCCTGTACCGTGTCTGCAGTCTCTGACCGTCCCCTGTACCGTGTCTGCAGTCTCTGACCGTCCCCTGTGCCGTGTCTGCAGTCTCTGATCGTCCCCTGTACCGTGTCTGCAGTCTCTGATCGTCCCCTTTGCCGTGTCTGCAGTCTCTGAACCTCTTCTGTACCGTGTCTGCAGTCTCTGACCGTCCCCTGTGCCGTGTCTGATTGTCTCCTGTACCGTGTCTGCAGTCTCTGACCGTCCCCTGTGCTGTGTCTGCAGTGTCTGATTGTCTCCTGTACCGTGTCTGCAGTCTCTGACCGTCCCCTGTGCAGGTCTGAAGTCTCTGACCCTCTTCTGTACCGTGTCTGCAGTGTCTGATTGTCTCCTGTACCCTGTCTGCAGTCTCTGACCGTCCCCTGTACCGTAGCTGCAGTCTCTGACCGTCTCCTGCACCGTGTCTGCAGTCTCTGACCATCCCCTGTACCCTGACTGCATTCTCTGACCGTCTCCTGTACCGTGTCTGCAGTCTCTGACCGTCTCCTGTACCATTGTCTGCAGTCTCTGACCGTCCCCTATACCGTGTCTGAAGTCTCTGACCGTCTCCTGTAGCCTGTCTGCAGTCTCTGACCGTCCCCTGTACCCTGTCTGCAGTCTCTGACCGTCCCCTGTACCCTGTCTGCAGTCTCTGACCGTCTCCTGTACCGTGTCTGCAGTCTCTGACCGTCCCCTGTACCGTGTCTGCAGTCTCTGACCGTCCCCTGTACCGTGTCTGCAGTCTCTGACCGTCTCCTGTACCCTGTCTGCAGTCTCTGTCCGTCCCCTGTGCCGTGTCTGCAGTCTCTGACAGTCTCCTGTGCCGTGTCTGCAGTCTCTGACCGTCCCCTGTACCGTGTCTACAGTCTCTGACCGTCCCCTGTGCCGTGTCTGCAGTCTCTGACCGTCCCCTGTGCCGTGTCTGCAGTCTCTGACCGTCCCCTGTGCCGTGTCTGCAGTCTCTGACCGTCCCCTGTGCCGTGTCTGCAGTCTCTGACCGTCTCCTGTGCCGTGGCTGCAGTCTCTGACCGTCTCCTGCACCGTGTCTGCAGTCTCTGACCGTCCCCTGTACCGTGTCTGCAGTCTCTGACCGTCTCCTGTACCGTGTCTGCAGTCTCTGACCCTCTTCTGTACCGTGTCTGCAGTCTCTGACCGTCTCCTGTACCGTGTCTGCAGTCTCTGACCGTCTCCTGTACCAGTAATCCTGAATAGAAGCCTCCTGCAGCCCCCACATGTAAGGACTGGTGGGATACAATGTCATATATTTGTGTCTTGGGGTTGGAGAGGAGTCATGTCTGCTCTCATTCAGTGATGTCTTCCTCTCCTCTCCCTCCAGTGTTGGTGATTCGGGAGGACGAGTTCAGCAATCAGCCGAATACTGGGGCCAGCTTCCGGGGTGCACCGTCCTGCACTGCACCGTCCTGGCTAACGACTACGGCACCGTCCAGACCCGGCTACAAGGAGGTGAGTCATTGCCGATCTGTAGAGCCAAACACACCGACCTCACCGGGGACCAGCCACTGCACACTGACCTCATTAACCACTGCTAGTCACTCCACAGGGGCCACACATCCTACCATCTGTCCCTCCGCGGGGGCCACACATCCTACCATCTGTCCCTCCGCGGGGGCCACACATCCTACCATCTGTCCCTCCGCGGGGGCCACACAGCCTACCATCTGTCCCTCCGCGGGGGCCACACAGCCTACCATCTGTCCCTCCGCGGGGGCCACACAGCCTACCATCTGTCCCTCCGCGGGGGCCACACAGCCTACCATCTGTCCCTCCGCGGGGGCCACACAGCCTACCATCTGTCCCTCCGCGGGGGCCACACACCCTACCATCTGTCCCTCCACGGGGGCCACACACCCTACCATCTGTCCCTCCACGGGGGCCACACATCCTACCATCTGTCCCTCCACGGGGGCCACACATCCTACCATCTGTCCCTCCACGGGGGCCACACATCCTACCATCTGTCCCTCAACGGGGGCCACACATCCTACCATCTGTCCCTCCACGGGGGCCACACATCCTACCATCTGTCCCTCCACGGGGGCCACACATCCTACCATCTGTCCCTCCACGGGGGCCACACACCCTACCATCTGTCTCTCCACGGGGGCCACACCATCCTACCATCTGTCCCTCCACAGGGGCCACACATCCTACCATCTGTCCCTCAACGGGGGCCACATCATCCTACCATCTGTCCCTCCACGGGGGCCACACATCCTACCATCTGTCCCTCAACAGGGGCCACACATCCTACCATCTGTCCCTCCACGGGGGCCACAAATCCTACCATCTGTCCCTCCACGGGGGCCACACATCCTACCATCTGTCCCTCCACGGGGGCCACACACCCTACCATCTGTCTCTCCACAGGGGCCACACCATCCTACCATCTGTCTCTCCACGGGGGCCACAATTCCTATCATCTGTCTCTCAACGGGGGCTACACACCCTACCATCTGTCTCTCAACGGGGGCTACACACCATCCTATCATCTGTCCCTCCACAGGGGCCACACATCCTACCATCTGTTCCTCCGCGGGGGCCACACATCCTACCATCTGTTCCTCCGCGGGGGCCACACATCCTACCATCTGTCCCTCCGCGGGGGCCACACAGCCTACCATCTGTCCCTCCACGGGGGCCACATCATCCTACCATCTGTCCCTCCACGGGGGCTACACATCCTACCATCTGTCCCTCCACGGGGGCCACACATCCTACCATCTGTCCCTCAACGGGGGCCACATCATCCTACCATCTGTCCCTCAACGGGGGCCACATCATCCTACCATCTGTCCCTCCACGGGGGCCACACACCCTACCATCTGTCCCTCCACGGGGGCCACACATCCTACCATCTGTCCCTCAACAGGGGCCACACATCCTACCATCTGTCCCTCCACAGGGGCCACAAATCCTACCATCTGTCCCTCCACGGGGGCCACACATCCTACCATCTGTCCCTCCACGGGGGCCACACACCCTACCATCTGTCTCTCCACAGGGGCCACATCATCCTACCATCTGTCCCTCCACGGGGGCCACACCATCCTACCATCTGTCTCTCCACGGGGGCCACAATTCCTATCATCTGTCTCTCAACGGGGGCCACACATCCTACCATTTGTCCCTCCACAGGGGCCACACATCCTACCAGCTGTCCCTGCACAGGGGCCACAACTCGTACCATCTGTCCCTCCACAGGGGCCACACATCCTACTGGCTGTCCCTCCACAGGGGCCACACATCCTACTGGCTGTCCCTCCACAGGGGCCACACATCCTACCGTCTGTTCCTCCACAGGGGCCACACATCCTACCATCTGTCCCTCCACAGGGGCCACACATCCTACCAGCTGTCCCTGCACAGGGGCCACAACTCGTACCATCTGTCCCTCCACAGGGGCCACACATCCTACTGTCTGTTCCTCCACAGGGGCCACACATTCTACCGTCTGTCCCTCCACAGGGGCCACACATTCTACCGTCTGTCCCTCCACAGGGGCCACACATTCTACCGTCTGTCCCTCCACAGGGGCCACACATCCTACCGTCTGTCCCTCCACAGGGGCCACACATCCTACCGTCTGTCCCTCCACAGGGGCCACACATTCTACCATCTGTCCCTCCACAGGGGCCACACATTCTACCATCTGTCCCTCCACAGGGGCCACACATTCTACCATCTGTCCCTCCACAGGGGCCACACATTCTACAATCTGCAATTCACCTTTTCACAAAAAAATGAATGGTAAAGTAACTTCAGATCTCCTTGATGCGCACAGCACCTGTGATGCCCCAAGACCGGTGTGGTGGTCCATACACAGCCCTGAAGTGAGTATCCATCATAATGCTTGCAATGGCAAAAGCTCATTGGTCAGTGTGACAACATTGACCAATGAGAGCGCCTCTCTCTTCTGGGACATGTTACAGGAAGGGAAGACTCAGATGTGGTCATTGGTCAACACAGTCACATTGACCAATGAGCTCTTGCCATTGCAAGTATTATGATGGAAACTCCCTTCAGGGCTGTGTATTGCGGTGTACGGACCACTACACCCACAGCACGGGGCATCGGGGTCTGGACGGGTGGTCAGGAGAATTGTTCATTTTTCAGGAAAAGGTGAACTTACCCTTTAGCCTCTTCCCGTCCACCTATTGCCTTTAGACAGCAGACAGGAGGCAGAACTGATGTGGGCTAATGTACCTGTACATCACCCCACATCAGAGGTTCCTGCGCAGCTCACAGAGGGTGTCCCCGAGAGCCAGGTGATCCCTGTGTCACCCGCACACAGCTTGATCACATTACCACTGTGTCCGGGTAGTCACATGGTATTTTACCATGTGATTGCTGTGTCCAATCCCTGTAATTATATAGTAAACAATACCAAGTGACAGAGAAGATCGGTTCTGTCTGCTCACTGTGAGAGCAGAGAGAAGTAATACTGCAGCCCGTGAGTGTGCAGCAACCAATCAGGTGACTTGTACACACAGACTGCAGTGCCAGCCACCCCAGTGTCCCTGATCACTGTCCCAGTGTAGTCCTAATAAATAATGCAGCCAGCCTCTGTCTCTTGTTCCAGTGTTCACAACGACACTGCCATATCCCATACTCATCTCCTGATCACCATACCAGCACCCTGATCACTGCCATACCCCATACTCATCTCCTGATCACCATACCAGCACCCTGATCACTGCCATACCCCATACCAGCCGCCCTACTCTTTACCAGCCGCCCTCATCAGCACCATACCCCATATCAGTGCCCTTATTACCGCCATACCCCATACCAGCATCCTGTTCACCATCATACTAGCGTCCTGACCACCGCCACATCCCATTGCAGCGTCCTGACCACCGCCACATCCCATACCAGCACTCTGATCACCGCCACATCCCATATCAGCACTCTGATCACCGCCACATCCCATATCAGCACTCTGATCACTGCCATACCCCATACCAGTACTCTGATCACTGCCATACCCCATATCAGCACTCTGATCACCGCCACATCCCATATCAGCACTCTGATCACTGCCATACCCCATACCAGCACCCTGATCACTGCCATACCCCATACCAGCACCCTGATCACTACCATACCCCATACCAGCACCCTGATCACTACCAAAGCAGCACTCTGATCACTGCCATACCCCATACCAGCACTCTGATCGCCCTATATGCCATACCAGTGTTCTGATCATCATCATACCCCATATCAGCACTCTGATCATCATAATACCTCATTCCTTCACCCCAATCACGGCCATATTGCTTAACCCATAACCACCATAACCCTTACCAGCGCCCTGATCATCACCATACCCCGTAAAAGCACCCTGATCACCGACATTCCCCATACCAGTGCCTTGATCTCTGCCATACTCCATACCAGCGTCCTGATCTCTGCCATACCCCATACCAGCACCTTGATCTCTGCCATACCCCATACCATACCAGCTCCATGATGACCATGATCACCTCCATACCCCATAGCAGTGTCCTGATCACAACCATACCCCATACTAGTGATCTGATCACCGCTATACCCCATAGAAGCGCCCTGATCAGTGCCATACCCCGTTCCAGCTTCCTGATCATTGTCATACCCCATACCAATGTTCTGATCAATACCATACCCCATACCTGCATCCTGATCACCGCCATACCCCAAGTCAACATCCCGATCACCGCCATAACCTAAACTACCATCCTGATCACTGCCATACGTCATACCAGACTCATGGTCACCGTCATACCCCATACCAGCATTCTGAACATCAGTATACCCCGTACCAACGTCCTGATCACTGCCATACCCCATTCCAGCATCCTGATCAATGCTATTCCCCATACCAGTGTTCTGATCACTGCCATACCCCATTCCAGCATCCTGATCAATGCTATTCCCCATACCAGTGTTCTGATCACTGCCATACGTCATAAGGATGGTTAGGATACAATATCTGGCACTCTAAGTTGTGGATTGTGGTGGGTCAGAGCAGACGGGAAGGTGCGGCATGGCTGAGCGCTTCACCTATTGTTGTCCTCCTTCCTCTCCACCTGTTCTGCTCCATCTCTCCTCCCCAAGGCACTTCCATGCTCCTTATAGGCAGCACGTCATCAGCCGGGCACTTAAACAGACCACCCAGTTTTTGTCGTATTGGAAAGGTGTGTTGTAGTGTGACAGGAGTGCACCAGTGTGAAAACCTCTTTTCTGTCATTGCTGTGTCCCCACTAGAGAGATTCATCCTCTATATGTTCTGGTGACCGTTATTGTAGAGAGTGAATGACAGAAAATCACAAATCGGATTTTTAATATATTATATTTAAAGTATAATTAAAGGATTAGACCCCCTGGCAGGTTTATATTGCTGTCTGTGCTCTCCATTTCTGCTGTTTACGGTTATCACTGAGAGTGAAAGTAAAAGAAACTCCTTAAAGTGATCAGATTGATTCATAACAGCTTTGCTAGCATAGCGATCACATGATCACCGGTTCCCGATTACTGGGATCCACATTCCACCGGACACAGCGGTAGGAGGAGGGGTCCTGTAGCTAAATGGGATGTGATAACAACACCACGAAGTAGGGACAATATGTATTGCAAGCCGGAAACCATAAAGTGGAGAAAAAAGGGGAATGACTCCAGCCATCACAACAAATAATATATATATAATTATTATAATAATAATACAGGATTTATATCGCGCCAACAGTGTGCGCAGCGCTTTTCAAAATGAAGGCAGACATTACAGTTACAATACAATTTGGTACAAGAGGAAACAGAGGGCCCTGGTCCTTAGAGCTTACAATCTAGGGATGGATGGATGGATAGATGATTGGTAACAAACAAACAATTTCTATAAAAATAAAGACTAGCACCATCTTGTGGTTGAAAAACATATTGCATCAAATCTAAATACAGGCATACCTTGGTTTATGAATTTAATTCGTTCTGCGGGACTTTTCGTAAACATTACTGAAATACCGCATGAGTTATGCAGTATTTTAGTAGTGACAACCATGTGTTAATGTTTCATCTGTAAGCGGGGTTCCCCACTGAGAGCTGAATGTACATATTTAATAACTGTCAAACCACCGGAGCAGGCAGATGGCTGGGAGCATCCTAGGAAGCGGAGTTTTTTGTTTTTATTCTTTTTTTGGGTTGGCGGCGGCAGACATCGTGATTGACGTTGGATCTACTGCGGGGGGCATTCTTTTAGTTTATTCTTGTAATAAAGGACTTGTCAAAGACCTTGTCCTGTCTTTTCTCACACTATGCTTTTTGTGAATGTGTAGGGGTACCATATACTAATTCACATGGGGGGGGGCAGGATCTGGGTGTAGGAGGGGTGCATGGGGGGGCAGGATCTTCCAGATTCCAATAAGCCCCCTGCCCACAGATCCCCACAACCACTGGCCAGGGTTGTGGGGAAGATGCCCTTGTCCCCATCAACATGTGGACAAAGTGCTTTGGGGGGAAATCCCCCTTGCCCCAAAGCACCGCCTATGTTGAGGGCATGTGGCCTGGTATGGTGCAGGGGGGGGTGTTTGCTCGTCCCATGCCCCTCCTCCCCCCCTCTCCTGACCTACCGGGCTGCATGCTCGGATAAGGGTCTGGTATGGATTTTGGGGGGGACCCCCACGCCATTTTGTTTTTACATTTTGGCATAGCAGCTCCCCTCAAAATCCATACCAGACACAAAGGGCTTGGAATGGATGGGAGGGGGGACCCCACGCTGCTTTTTTATTTATTATGGTGCCGGTTTTTAAATGTAATTACCGCTTTTTGTTTTCTGCACTATAGCTCAGAACTTCAGCTACTAAAACAAAGAAGTTTCCTTTTAGTTTATTTCCCCGAGTTAAAAGAAACAATATTTCCTTGTAAAGTAAAACAACACCAAATGAATATAGTGTTAAAAGTGGCGCTAATTAAATATAACTACAAAACCATATAATACACATGAAATTCAATGAAAAAATATATGAAAAGTCCGTGATTACTGTAAAAAAATAATTACAAACTAAAAAGTGATGGAAAGTCCATGAAAATAGTGTGATAAAGTAATCCAAAAGTCCATGAAAATGAATCTTCTATTTCACCATGTGCAGCAAACTGACAACAAAGTGCTCCATAGGATACCCCACATGGATGTAATCTCACCAAAAATATTTGCCTTCCACTCTCATGGTTGGCAACCAAGCTTCTTAGGACATATTTCCCATTTAAAGATGGATATGAATCACTGAAGATAAAGATTCCACTGCATTCAAATTGACCATGTAAAACAAACAAAAAACGCTCCAATGGTGTAGTATGAACAAACAGGTCCTTTAGTAAAGTGATTGGACCTTACAAGAAATATCAATAAAACAAGCCTCTGATGAGCCTGAAGTGAACATAGACCAGGTGCTCTCACCACCTCCGGTTTGTTGTTAATGGACGCCATCGTGTCACTTTCGGTCATGAGCCACGTCACTTCAGGTCACCGCACTGTCATGGCTTGACGCGTTTTGTTACTTCCGAATTGCTCATAGGGGTGATGGTGCGGCGTGCTACTCTTTATAGACCCAGCAGTCAGAGGAATCCTGGCGGAAGTTCACACCATTATATAGACACAACTATGGGCAAACCATAAAACAATTCAATTGGTCAACTACAATACACACCTCCGTACAGGAAGTGAGGTGGGAACCTGGCGTAAGTTCTCAACATGGGCAAAACCTAAAATAATTCTTCATAACAATTATGTATATACACATATTGATATGTAACACATTATATACTAATTATTAAAACAATATAAATAAAACCACAACTTTCACACATCGCATGAGTGAATATGGAGAAACGTCCACATCCATTATTATTATTATTATTATACAGGATTTATATAGCGCCAACAGTTTGCTCAGCACTTTACAATACAGCAACAATACAGTTCAATACAAGAGGGATTTGAGGGCCCTGCTCCTTGGAGCTTACAATCTAGGAAGTAGTTTCTTCCATCAACACATCTTATCTCCCCAAATTCACAAATATGATGCATGAAACAGTATTACTAATCTCCAAATACATCAGAATTCATTAACATAGAAGGTGTATGCATACATCATGAAACTATAGCACCATATACATGGGAACAGAGGTGCAGTATATATAACATCACCCTATAATCCATGCATAGAATATCCAAATTTTATATCGCTAATGAAACAATTGATATCCAATTCCACATTCAATCCTCCTGGTGTCAAAGACTTTAAAAGATATATCCATTTAGTTTCTCTATGGGATAAATCTCTAACCCTATTGGATTCCCTCTATTTAGGGGCCACCCAATCTACACCACAAAATTTTACTAATGTGGGGTCCTTCTGATGGTACTTAACATAATGGTCAGAGACATTATGTTGAGAAAAACCCTTTCAAATATTTTTCATATGCTCGGCTATTCTAACTTTGAGGCGTCTTTTGGTCCTTCCTATATAGATCAATCCACATGGACACTGAATAGCATAAACAACATGTGTAGTGTCACAAGTGATGAACTCTGGGATTTCAAATTCTCTATTTGCTGTGCCAGATGTGAATTTTACTAATCTATTCGTGTTATTTTTGCTGGTTCTACATGCTTTGCATTTCTTACAAGCAGTGAACCCCTTTTTATGAGGGAACATGGAAGATGTTTTAGGTTTATCCAAAATCTTTCTGACCACCCGACTTCCAAAATTAGGTGCCTTCCTATATATAAATTTGGGTTTTGTAGGTAAAACAGTTCCTAAAGTTTTATCCATCAACAAAATGTGCCAATGATGACGGAAAATTGCCTCCACTTCTTTATACTGACAATGAAAATCCGATAAAAAGTCTTTCTTACTGATATTGTTTTCTAAACATGAGATTCCAGGGATATCAAAAACGTCCTGCTTGACTTTATCAAGGAATATTTCTGAGTATCTCTTCTGGATAAATCTGGTTTTAATGATATTTGATTGAGATATGAAGTCACTATCTTTAGAACAGTTCCTCCTTACTCTCATAAACTGTCCTCTCGGAATGTTTTTAAGCCATGACGGATGGGCCCTGATTCACTAAGATGTGAGTCTACTAGCAGAGTCTGACCATTCAGGCAGACTCCGGTCAATCAATCAGTCGTCTGACTAGCGTCTAGCAAGCTCATTAACGAGCGTCTACTGACTATGCTATTAGCAAATGTGGTATCCTGTCTGGCACATGTTTAGGTGCAATACCGGATATGTTCGCTAGATGGCGAACAAGCACGGGCTTTATTAATATTGGCGTTTTTATGATGGCAAAAGAGAATCCTTAGAATGTAATAAATAGTACACCTGTATTAGAATTTTCTATTTTTTTCTATTTCTTTTTTTTGCTGTTTCTCCAAAATGATCAGGAAACTAATGCATTTACTAATGAATGTCATACATTCTGTATTCAAATGTTAAACATTTTCACACTTATATCTCAAATAATTTATATACTTCTAATTTCCCAATATAATTATATATCTTCATTCTCTTCAATCACGTAACTATTCTATGTTAAAGACAAGTGCAGCGCTATAAATGCATGTGATCAATAATGAACGCATGTAAAAACCAAAAAGTGCTAAGAATTGCAACAATGATGTAATATTGTAAATGGTGCTAAAATAAGTTCATAGAATCATTCCTGAATAATGGAATGTCCTTCGTGTGAGAGTACCAACTCAGAGAGTGCCTATGAATGGCACGTGTGGTCTCTCCGTGACGGACAGTAGTGCATGAACTCGTGAAAGGTAAACCACCCTTGGGACTGGTCTACACTCACCAGAACAAAAGTATTAATGTGCATGGGTTATACACATCACACATCTGGGGGTGCAGCGGCATGCTGGCAGCTATGGGTTAGTCTTCCAGCTCAATCCATCCATCAGGGTGGGTGCCCAAATGGTCCTGGGGAGGAATTAGCTCAGCCACAGGAGCCAGAAAGGTGCTCAATAGTGTAGTACACTGTCACAGGGGTGGATGACCTTTCACGAGTTCATGCACTACTGTTCGTGGTTATATTTATCTTGTGTAATACCATTTTACTAGTCTATATCATTTGACTAGCGCTCGCTTTATCATTTTTAAACAATGTAACTATTCTACATTATAGCTCAAACTGTGTCTCCCACAGTGGTTTAGTGGTTAGAGCTCAGAACTTACAGCACTTGGGTCATGGGTTCTAATCCCAGTCATGGCTACATCCCAAAAAATGGAGATCAATTTTCTGGGTTGTGTCAGTGCCAGGAATATTGATCAATCAATTATGATTTTGCCTAATGACTAGAAAGTGGATGAATGTTACCTATGTTCTTCTGCCAATTAGGAAATGTGCAAGTTTCATGCCGTGTATATTTCATTGTAACATTTTTCTCTTTTAAATCTGTCTCCTTATACAACTTGACCCCCTCCCCCACCCCATCATCACCTGTCCCATATGCAAATCTATGGATCACCGCCCCACTCTTTAACTATCTATTTACTGATCAAGTGAATGTGTCTCATTTTCTATCAGCTACAGCTCAGATCTCACATTATTATACAATTGCTGATTATATCTCACCACTAGTCTGATTGAATTCACAATTCCTGGTCAGTCCCGTTCCCTGACCTCTAATAACCTTTAGGGCCAGTTCACACTACATGTGTTTCAGTTGCTTTTTCGGCATCACAATTGCAGGTGCTGTAAACAAAGTTGACCACGCTGCATTGTTTCTGCACAGAACTGTACTGGAACACATTGAAACGTCCTTGAATGTACTAAAACGCACATGTCCCTAACTACATTGAATACAAAGAAAATAGAAAAAAATAAGTGGAAGGGATACAAAAATGCAATGTAAACATGTCCAAAACGCATCCAAAATGTACTGGAACACACTAAACATGCATGCCAAAAGGGCATGAAAAAAACCCATCAGGAACACATCTAGACTGTTTCTATAGTGTGAACCGGCCCTTAGGACTTGTTCACACCATTGGTGGTGCAGAAACGCATGCAAGAACACACATTTTCCAGCACAGCAAAGAAATGCAATGCCCTCTGTAGATGTGCGCAGGTACCATGATGAAAACGTTATTGCACCTACACACGTCTATTAAAAACAGCCCCATTCACAGCCACAAAAACGCATGGCACCACACTACTGTGCGGTTAGGTGACACACACTTGGAAAATAACATGCCTGCAGTATTTTGGCATGTTTCCACATGTTAAGCAGCCCATTAAATTCAATGGGCTTTGGGAAAAAATAAATATAACAAACACAAAATGCCACATTCACACAGGTCCTCTGGCCTGTACAGCATGAATGAGTGGGTTGTTTATGTGGCTAGAGCCACCTGTTACACTATGGGGACACAGCAGCTGTATGAACACAGGTTTTAATCTGACAAGTGTGAAGGCGCGGGGAAGTGGCCCTGAATGCTCACTGTGTGTTCAGGGCTGTACAATTGCAACCATATGCTTGTCAAATTAGGATCTGCAGTATTCACATAGTGTAACATAGGTCGCATGCTAATGGCGACAGCTACAAAAACCAAACACTGATTCACACTCTACAGGCCACAGCACCCATGTGAATGAGCCCTCAATTACACAACGTTTGATTTATTAACTCAGTACAGGTTTATCATTTGGATTGAACAGGAATTTGTTTGTGATTGTGTCCATGAAGAAAATGTGTATTTTTACCATATATATAATTTGGATATTTTCTCTGGTGGTGGGGGCCTGTCAGGTATGCTGTATGGGGCCCCGTGATATCTAACAGTGGCCCTGGGTGTATGCTTGTGTCTGTGCCACCTGTATAGTTAGGAAGAACAATAAGTTCTTCTATGGAGTATCTTGAACCTCTGCTATGTACCTCAATGCATCTAGGGATCGGCCACGTTTTCCTATGAAAAATAACAAAATTTGTTGTAATGTTTCCCCTGAAGCAAGCGTGAACTGACCCCTTCATATTATAAAGCAGACCGAATTGGCATTTTCCACAATTATGCATAGGCCAGATCTGTGTGCCCAGATAGGACCTCCTAGTGGCTATTCTATGGACAAGGTACACTTTTCTGTATGCCTGATCTTTATTGAGCTGCAATAGTCAATACGCTGCAATGGGCAGAAATATTTGGAAACAAACATGAGCTCAAGTATCCAAATGTGAATGTTCCTTCATAGCAAACCTCCATGATGTACTGTATGGGCCTGGCCCACTCCAAATGAATGCATTGTTCTGGTAGGTCCTCCTATGACAGACTTTAGCTACTTGTGGAGGACATTGCACTGACTTTTCCTCAGATTGCATATTATCTGGCTTCTTAAGTCTCGGGAATACAATCAAGAGGATCTGACACTTTTTTAAGGTAACAAAAAATAGTCTTTAATTGACTCAACATAAAAATAAGCCAACATGGCTAAAACATATCTTGAAAATATGGGGACTCTGATATCCGGCGACAGTCCGTTCACGAACGAGAAGCAATTCTGCACCCCTAAAACCAACATAGAGGAAAGGGATGGTCAAATTGCTGTGCTGCTTCCAAACCACCTCTGGCATGCCAGGGTCATTATGCAGGTCCTCGATGCCAGTTCTTGCCTGGGGCCACAAAATATCCACTGGCCACAAGTGAAGGTGAGTGGAGGACGTGATGGTGGATTTCTACCAGCTTCAACTGCAAGCAGTACCACTCCTGAAAAATGAGAGCAAATAATCATTGACACGTCATCATGACAGTCAATTCTCAGTGCAGGCTATCTAGAGTGTCTTTCCTTTTTAACCATTTCAAGAGTTCAAGGAAACATTCTTGGAGCATCTACTGTGTTTGGAAAGGCCCAAGGTCCCCCCCTCCCCCAGGCACACTAATGCTTACTTGAAGTGGAGCCCCATCCTGATTTCATGATGTGCTTGAAAAGCTTGCCTCTCTGGTCTACGTGGCCCATGAAGGAGTGTTCTTGGGCTCACACCAAAACAAGGTGCTTGTTCGGGGAGCAATGGACAGGAGAGAGGGGCCAAGGAATGCTGGCATGGGAGCAGCTAAATGAATGATTTTGGCTGCTCTGTGGTAAGCGGCTGCTTTTTAAAAGTCAGCAGCTACCGTTTTTCTAGCTGATGACTGTTATTTTTTGATAGGTGGAGTGTAAATCCGCTTTAAATGTACTGTACAGCATTTCTGACAAACGCGGCTTAAGATATGGTGTGGCCCTAGGGTCAATGTGTGTTTAGAATACTTCCAAAATGCACATACAAAAACACTACATCCAAATGCATGTTCCATTTCTATAGCATGTTAAACAGAAGAAAAATGCACTTACATAATGTTAACATGCGCAAGTAAAAGTAGACAAAATACACATCCTTTTATTCTGACTTCACAATCATGCATTGTGGTCTAACACCGCACTCCTGGGCAAATCACATGCAATTTGTGTGCGTTGCAATTAGAGACAAACATTTTGCACACCTCAAATTGCACCGCATCCGGGCCAAAAATGTGCAGGACCCTTTTTCAGGGTATGCACATGGGTGTGAATAGGCATGCGATCCAATTTGGCAAATCGCAATACGCTTTGTGTACCAATTTTGGTGTGTTGTTAACTTCACCTAGAAAGCCGCAGCGGGTGGCATGAAGGGGTTGCGGTTGTGATGCGGTGCAGCGCTTGCACAGAAAACACTGCAAATTTCACATTGAATCTGTGTGAAACCAGAATGTGCCAATATGTGGCTTGACAAAACACAGTGGTCAGTGCAGATTATTTTCAATCCATGTTTTTTTACACTTTTCATTCACTGGTTTAACTCAGGTGATCACATGCAGCCCCTCAACCATCTACACATATCTCTGGAAATCTATACAGATCTCCTTGAAAAAATGTCTCCTCTCTTCTTCAGAAAACAATTGTCCTCCACCTCATAAACAGGGGGACAGAGAAGACTTCTCCTTGATAACTAAAATCAGATGAATTATCTGTGCTTAATAAACATACACCAATACTGCAAATGCATTGTACTGTCCAAGGCATTGCACACTAGAAATGTCAAAGGCGTTAGTGTGTACAGTGCATGAGTGTAAAATGCTTTAGTGCACACTGCAGTGTACAACGCATTGCACACTGTAATACACTGTACAATGTAATACCGTGTACACCAACACATTGTAGACTGTAATGCACTGTACACTGTCATGCAGGATGGAGCTACGCATTGCACATTGTGATACCGTGTACACCAACACATTGTAGACTGTAATGCACTGTACACTATCATGCAGGATAGAGCTACGCATTGCACATTGTGATACCGTGTACACCAACACATTGTAGACTGTAATGCACTGTACACTATCATGCAGGATAGAGCTACGCATTGCACACTGTGATACCGTGTACACCCACACATTGTAGACTGTAATGCACTGTACACTATCATGCAGGATAGAGCTACGCATTGCACACTGTGATACCGTGTACACCAACACATTGTAGACTAATGCACTGTACACTGTCATGCAGGATGGAGCAACGCATTGCACACTGTGATACCGTGTACACCCACACATTGTAGAATGTAATGCATTTTTTTGAAAGGAATGATTTTCTTTTCCCCTCAGAGACCCCCGGTCTGTGGAGAGATTTCTGGTTTATCAGCAGAATTCTGGGAACACCCCTTGAACACGGAAATCACGACAGCTTATGTTCAGAGATGTTCAAAGTTTATTAGACATTAATAAGATTATATAGACTACAGATAATAATAAGGGAGGGGGGAGCGAGTTTCAAAACTGTAACTTGTAACTTTCCATCATGAGCTAACTACATGAAACATAACATATACTGTACATTTCTTGGTACAAATTGTTTTGGCTAACTTTCTGGAAAAACAGCCAGACAAAGACATTGTCAGGGTCATGTTAGCTTCTGTTGATACATCCTTGAACAACCAAAAACAGTTTCATTAAACTTCTAATATATCTGCAAAAAGCTAACTTAATACTTAATACTTAAAATGGCGTACATAATACAAAATGGAAGTTATCTAGATCCTTTCAATCCCCTCTGAGATCATGAACATGATCTCAATTCTTTACTTCATTCATCTTTTTGTACATAGCCAGATAACCTTCATTTGTATTTTGCGGCTTGGTAGCTCTAGCAATGCAATATAATGAGCATTTAAAACATAGATATAAAGATAAAACAAAAAACAATATCATGACTATGCTTACAGCGATACCTTTCATCCATGAAAAGATGGAACCAAATCCTGATCCTAACCAATCAAAAGGAGTCCATCCATCTTTCCCTATAGCTCTAGCTTCTTCCATCAAACCATCTACCTGTTCCCTGTGTTGCTTTATTATTTCATAATAATCTGGAACAGTCATTGTGGTATGATATATCCAAGTACAACATTCATAATCCTCTGTCATCTCACACAAACCTGTCAGAGCAGCACTCATACTTTCAATAGCTAATTCTTGCATCTCCAGCTGTTTTCTAATAGCTCTGGTCTCAGTATTTAGCAACCCTATGTCCTTAGAGTTCCTCTCCAGTATGTCATCAATAATGTTTGTGTAATTATTTATTTTGTTCATAAGTGTTATTCCCCATCCCGTGTAGGTAGGGAACCATGACCAAACCTTATCCCCTGTAGAGAATAGATCTACCTTTTCTTGTTTGGTTTCCCTTCTCTGTCTCAGAGTTAGTTGGTGTTTTGGGTATGTACTGGCTTTTACCTGGTGTTCCTTTTGGTCTATAGCTGCCATAATTGGCACTAATTAGGCTACATAGCACCAGCCCTGGACATTACTCGGTATCCAAGGGTAACAGAACTTACCACAACAAATATAGGTATTGTTTCCCAAGGAGATCGGCAATTTTTGTATTGCAGAATGAAATTCAGGGGTGACAACAAGTGTAAAATAAAAAAGAAGTTTTCCAAACATAGTTTTCCCCACATTGTCTTGTATCCCTTCTAAACTTTCATTCAGGGTTTTACCATTTACTTGCCAGAGTTTCACAGAAGAAGTTCCATCCCTCCTTCCAGGATCAGATATGTTTAATATGGACGGAGAGCACATTCCCTTTCCCTTGTGGGAAGTATTCCCCAGTCTAAAACACCAATCAGGGAGTTGAGTGACTCCCAGAGTTGGAAAAGATATGGTGATTAGAAGTAATATTGGTCAAACGAATACTTACATTCCCTTTTATTAACAAAAATATTTTGACTGGAGCGGCCAGAAGAGGAATTTTATATGTGCTAGGATGTAACTTACTACAGATCCAACATTTATCATAACCGGACCTTTGAGCATAAGCATATTTAAACTGCATCATCAACATTTTTCCTGAAAAAGGATTGTTCTCTTCAAAACTTCTTTTTGACTTTCTTTCACTTTTGGTTATCTGGGTCTCATTTAAAACTAGTCCTTGACCACAGATACCTTTTATTAGACCCAAGTCCTCAGGGTGATAAATACAGTTAGTTAGGATCCATACTGGCAGGAAAAAGAGCACAGTCAGTGTGCCCAATAGGACCCAGAGTTTCAAAACACCATGAAGGGCAGTAAAAAATTTCATCTTCAGGGCCTTTTTCACTTACTTCACCCACTCTTCGAGGATTTTTCTCTCATACTTCACCTCCTTTTTCCATTTCGTGTTTCTCAGGTGTTTGGTTCACCTTCTTCACTCGACTAGCATGGATCCAGGACTGGGAATTCTCCACCAGAACAGCTGTTCTGGTAACCGCTATCACCGTAGTAGGTGGTCCAAAGGGGTAGCCTTGCTTCTTGTCTTTAGCGAGTTGGCGGACCACTACGACATCTCCCACTTGGAAAAGGTGTGTTGGTTCCTGAAAAGATAAAGAAAAAGTGCGAGCAACATTTCTTTCAACCTTATCTAAACTCCGAATCAATTTTCTCACATATTCTTGTTGTACCAGGTCAAGGTCCCCTCTTTCTAACATAAGTGGCTGTCTAGCCCAAGGAGTGGGGAACGGTCTTCCCATTAATATTTCAAAAGGAGATAACCCTGTAGTCTTATTAGGTGTCATTCTTACCTCTGCTAGAATTGCAGGTAACATCTTCTTCCAGTGGGTATAGGTTCCTCCAGTGGCCTTCCTCAACTTATCCTTAATCGTCCTGTTCATCCTTTCTACTATACCCGAACTTTGAGGATGATAGGGAATATGAAACTTCCAATCTATCTTAAGTACTTTTACCAAATCTTGACATACCTTGGCCACAAAAGCTGGTCCGTTATCAGAATTTATCTGCAGCGGACATCCCCATCTGGGTATTTTCTCCTGTGTAAGAATTCTGACTCCAGTCTGTGCGTCCTCTTTATTAGTGACAAATGCTTCCACCCGTCTGCTGAACATATCCACCATTACCAACAAAAACTCTTGCCTCTGTCCTGTTTTTGGCATGTGGGTAAAATCTATTTGTAAATGGGTGAAAGGTGTAGTTGGGTACACTAGATGATGGTGTTGTGATTTCTTTGGGTTCTGTGGATTGTTCCTTATACATGTAATGCACCTAGAAACATATTCTTTCACCAACCTAGATAAACCTGTAATGTAAAAATCCTGCAATAATGTTTCACATGTCGTTTTCCATCCTCTATGTCCTAGACCGTGGTACTGTGCAATGAACAATGGGGCACTTGACATGGGAATGCATGGTTTCCCCTCTAAGCACACTAGACCAGAAGCTGGATCTAGTTGTGCTCCAGAACCATCCCAGTCTGCTAAATCGATTTTTGTAGCAAATTTTTGTAAATCTGCATACATCTGGTCATGTGGGGTAGTTGTGACGCCTGAAGTGAGCAAAGGCATCTGCTCACTGGCCACCTGTTGTAATGCGGCTTCCTTTGCTACCTTATCTGCTAATGCATTTCCTTTGGCAATATGATCTCTGTGATTTGTATGTGCCCTGCAATGTAGAATGGCTAATGTTTTTGGTAACTGGCTTTGAGTAGATCAGATATCAAAGAAGAGTGAGATATGGTTTTGCCATCAGCAGCAATGAATCCTCTTCTCTCCCAAATGACCCCAAAATCATGTACAGCACCATGGGCGTACTTGGAGTCTGTGTAAATGTTGACATCCTGTCCTGCAAATAATTGACATGCTCTTGTAAGGGCAATCAGTTCGGCTGCTTGGGCTGACTGATATGGAATTGGCTTTGCCTCGAGTATTTTGTCAGGAAGTTGCACAATGCCGTATCCTGCATGGTAAGTACTATCAATTGGCCTAGAGCATGAGCCATCTACAAACACATCTGGGGCCCCATCAAGAGCCACAGCTGACATGTAGGACCTAGGGGAAGTGTCTTGCTGTATGTGGGTTATACAATTGTGTTCTGGTGCCACTTCATCCTGTTCCCCCTTTAGCCCCAGTAGGGCATTCAAAATTGGAGTAGGACCTGAATTTGCTGAAGAATATTTAATAATCAAGTTGGGATCAGATAGAAGAATCACTTCATATCCGCTCAACCTTTGTGCTGACATGTGTTGAGTGTGTATGTTTTTCAGTAGTAAGGACACTTGGTGTGTGGTGTGTAGGGTAGTTTCATGTCCCAATGTGAAAGAAATTGCCATTTCTACCACCATTACGCAGAATGCAAAAACTCTCAGACAAGCAGGCATGCCCTGAACCTGAGTTGGCACTACTTTGGAAAAAAAAGCTACAGGGCGGAGCTTGCCTCCATGTTCCTGAGCCAGGACCCCCGCCATGGTTGTACAATTTTCCCTAGCATACAGATGAAACATTTTCTTATAATCAGGTAGTCCAAGACCAGGGGCCGTTACCATAGCATTCTTCAGGTACACAAAGGCATCAACCATTTCATTTGACCATGTGAGAATGTCAGATGATTCTGAAAGTGTGGCAGACCTCAGAGTGTGATCATAGAATGAACAATCAGGTATCCATTGGCGGCAGTAACCAATCATACCAAGAAAAGTTAGCATGTCCTTTTTTGTTTGTGGGCGGGGCAGACCCACGAGAGCCGCAGCTCTTTTGTGACTGACATTCCTCTCACCATGACTTAGAATAAAACCAAGGTATTCAACCTGTTTTTGGCACCATTGCAATTTCTTTTTAGATGCTTTGTGACCATTCCCTGACAACCATTCTAACAGAGACCAACTATCCTCCTGACTGGCCTCCTGACTTGAACTACAAATCAATAGGTCATCCACATATATAATGAGGACCGAACCAATGGGAGGGGTCCAGGACCTCAGTGTGGTCTGGAGGGCAAGTGAGTAGACTGCAAACAAATCTACATAGCCCTAGGCATTCTACACCAGCTCATCTGGCAATTTTCAGAATATAAATACATAGCGCCCTTGTCTGGTGGTCCACAGGAACCGAAAAAAATGCATTTGTTAAATCAATCACTGTAAAATATTCTGCATCGGACGGAATGGAGGTAAGGAGTGATGGCACGTCAGGCACTATTGGGGCTAATGGAACAACCAAATTATTTATGGCCCTCAGATCTTGTACAAACCTGTAAGAGCCATCCGGCTTCTTAACAGGATTGATAGGTGTGTTGTAAGGAGAAACAGTTTCTTCCAAAATACCTTCTGTTTACATGCTGTAGCAATAGGGAGGGAAGCCTTATTCTTGAAAACCCTTTTTAATTCTGTGTCAAGCTCCTCCCACATCTCTCTCTTCTGTGGTATTTACTTTATAGGCAGTAGCCTGTGTATTACTTGGTTCTATGTGACTAATGCTTTTTACATTTATCCAATCCCAAGCTGGATTATTTCCCAGAATACCATCAATGATCAATCTCATATCTTTCTGTGTGTAATTTCTTCCTAAACATGCCTTTTTTAAATAAGCAAGAGTACCTCCAGGAGATACTGTAGGCTTGGGACAATGTTTAACAATCTTATTAATATCTTCTAATTCTATGGGTTTTTTTAGAATTAGTTCTCCTGCTGTGAGAAAAGGTAGTGTCAATATAGCCAACTCCTTTCCTCCTACGGCCCCCTCATCTTCTCTTTTTCCCTCTAGTTTCTTATCCATGGATCTAAGCTGCATTCTAAATTCCTCCACATCTCTGCCCTTTCTATGACTGGTGTCACTTCTTCTCCATTGACCATCCTTTTTCTGTAATTTTATTATATTTACCTGTCCCTGTTCTTCGTATTCCAACTCTCATTCGTTGTCATTATTCTCCGTAAGGATGCCTTGAACTTGGCTACCCTCCTCTGGTGATTTTATACTAATAATCTGTTTGGGTCTAGTGGAGGGGCCTGGCTGTATTGGTTGTAGATCCGGGACGGGAAGTGGCGCAGGGACAGGGGCAGGGACTGGAGGGGCAGGAGCTGGAGCTGCAGAGACAGGAGCAGGGGCTGGAGGGGCATTAGGCTGGGGAGTAATCATCCCCAAACTAATCAAAAAATCATCATCAGCAGCATTTTTAAAACCACTTAATGAAGGATATATATTATACGGAGGGGGTGGGATTGGTGTCTGAACTGTTTTCAGTCCAATCTTGGGTCTGCATGTCTTTTCAGATTGATGCTTTTCCTGGCATATTTTTAATGTATCCAATTTCAACGTCCTCTTTTGTTTTAAAGAGAAAATCAAATTGAACTTTCCCTTGCTATTATCAACCCAATACGGTGACCATTTTAACCAGTTTTCTCCCCCTTTCTTGGGAATGGGTCTGTACTCCCCATAGCTTCTGTCTAGCCTGCCATACAATCCACCCAGGGATTTATTAAATAATAGTCCGTTCCACAAACTCTAGCAACATAATCCTTACAATTTTCTCCCTTTTCTGGGGGACCTGGTGGGTAACTACCTCCTTGACCCATATTTAGACAGTGGATAAGACAATTTTAGCTTAAAATCTTATTTTGTTCCACACAACAAATTATCTTATACTTCTACGCAACAGCAAGAAAAAGCAAAAGACAGATAAACCAGAATCTGCTCCACAGACTTATTAACCTCTTGATAACTTCCCAAAAGTTATCTCTTCACTGTTTTACCAAAAACAGTGTGTTCTACCAGAGAACTGTGTTTACCAAAAACACCTTTTTTATAGTGCACTATTTTGTAACTCTACCAAAGAGTTAAGTCTGCTTTACCAAAAGCAGCTACAGGTTATCACGGGTCTATATAGACAATACAGAATGATTCAAGACCTTCCCTCAACACAGGGCAAGAAAGAGCTTTTAGTCATAAAAAGACAAAAGGTTTACTTACCAAGTGAGGTGGGTGGTCATCCCGGGCTGAGCCCCCAGCTGAAAGGAATGATTTTCTTTTCCCCTCAGAGACCCCCGGTCTCTGGAGAGATTCCTGGTTTATCAGCAGAATTCTGGGAACACC
Source organism: Staurois parvus (assembly GCF_062004578.1). Classification (NCBI taxonomy): domain Eukaryota; kingdom Metazoa; phylum Chordata; class Amphibia; order Anura; family Ranidae; genus Staurois; species Staurois parvus. The sequence goes on from NW_028318068.1 coordinate 1,498,841, forward strand.
CCTTGAACACGGAAATCACGACAGCTTATGTTCAGAGATGTTCAAAGTTTATTAGACATTAATAAGATTATATAGACTACAGATAATAATAAGGGAGGGGGGAGCGAGTTTCAAAACTGTAACTTTCCATCATGAGCTAACTACATGAAACATAACATATACATTTCTTGGTACAAATTGTTTTGGCTAACTTTCTGGAAAAACAGCCAGACAAAGACATTGTCAGGGTCATGTTAGCTTCTGTTGATACATCCTTGAACAACCAAAAACAGTTTCATTAAACTTCTAATATATCTGCAAAAAGCTAACTTAATACTTAAAATGGCGTACATAATACAAAATGGAAGTTATCTAGATCCTTTCAATACACAGTATACATGTCCAGATATTCAAAGATTAGCCATGAAGGCCTAGCTGGTTACCTATTTGGCGACCGCAGATAGCCGAATAACGCTACACTACATCCAGGCAGCTCTGGGAGGGCGTCATATGACATCCTGGCAGAACGCACTCTCCGTGATTGCTGTGTCCTAAGGATACAGCTGATCACGTGATGTGGTAAAAGGCCAATCACAGCGGCTTTTTACCATGTGATCAGCCATGTCCAATGACACGCTGATCACCGGGAAATGCATTTGCCGGGTCTTGGCTGCACTTTCATCATGCTGTCAGAATGTGTGGAAAGTACTGCCGAGAACCAGCAGTTATCAGAGCAGGGATCAGCACCGATGATCAGTGCCCACCAGTGCCACCCAACAGTTCCGCCCACCTGTGGCCAGCAGTGCCACCCACCAGTGCTGCCTCATCAACGCACATCAGTGTTGCTAAATTACCAGTTTACCAAATGTTATAATATAAACAGACTTTTATTCATTATGAGCTATTTTGTTGTTTATCGAGCAAAAAGTAAAAACACACAGCAGCAAGTCAATACCACCCAAAGAAAGCTCTTTTTGTGTGAAAAAACTGATCTAAATTTAAGATGGGTACAATGTGGCATGACCGCACAATTGTCATTCAAAGGGTAACAGTGCAGAAAGATGAAAATTGGCCAGGACAGGAAGGGGGTATGAGTACCCAGTAGGCAAGTGGTTAATATCATTGACCCATCAATACCCAGGAGCTAATGTACAGATAAGTAGCATGTGCACCAAGTGAGATTCTGCTAGGCCCCACCCACAAAATTGCAATTACCTGTCCCTCAGATGTTATAAACATATTTGCAATGGCCACACTTACTTTACATATAAGGATCATCTCCTCAGTTGAGAACTGTGCTCTCGCCATGTCCAAATGCCAATAAAGTTATCAAAATTTTCAACCAACACAAAACCTCCAACCACTTCTCATCCACTTACACTCCCCACAACCAGTTCCGGGTGCGCGCACCAGATGATGGACTTCCAGGAGGATAGCCGTTCATGCAGCATGGGGACACCTGTTTGGCGCTTATTTGTTTGCAATCGCGCATTTTCATGCGCGATCGCGCATTTTCATGCGCGGCTATGATAGCTTTCGCGAATGTGTGTTTCTTATTGATTTGTTTTTTTAACCTTGGCTAATATATATTTGTTGCCAAAGGCCAAAAATCAACAAAGTGTGCACTATTTTATTACTGTAAATCGAATTGTAGAAAACCTGTAGCTGGCTGCACAGTGAATGTGACATATTCATTAGTACATAATATTGTGGTGCAAGCGGGTTTTTTTTTTGTTTTTTTTTGTTTTTGAAAAAGCCAGTTTGCACCCACTTGCATATTCGCGCTCTTACAAGCTACATTTGAGCAGATTATATAAGTATACAAAGTAACTATTAAGGTTGTTCATATATTGAATATAAAATAAATACAAAAACATCGGTGAAACCTTTATTGATCAAATATATCTTCATTTATTTGGTCAGCAGGAACAAGTAGGTACAGTCAATATCTTGGTGAGTCACAATAGGATTGATGTGGCAAAAATAAAACACTCCTGCTCATAAGAGCTTACAATCTAAAGATACTTCTAGTGAACTGTGTGTGCTCAGGTTATAGCAGGAAACAAAGGGGAAGATGAATCAAGCAACATTTTCGTGCATATAAGATTTACTTACACAATCACTTAGTATAAAGATCCATTCACAAAAAAAGTCTACAGATCAAAATATCAAGAAAACAAAGCATGTGGAAAAAAAAACCTCCACCTCTACAAATCCCCTCCCACCTCTACAAATCCCCTACACATACATTTGTCAGCAGGTTTGTCAGTAAAATGCATTGGAGTCTAAATAAGCGAGCAAAATTAAAATGAGCAGATTTTAAACAAAACGATTGACATGTGTGAGGCTTTCAATGCAAAGAAAAAAAAAACAATTATTGTGCAATAACACACAAACACACTTTACAAGGCCAAAAATATGCAAACATTTCCAGCCCACTTCCAAACACAGCCTGAGTGGTGTCTGGGGCAATTCAGCACAAAATCTCTTCTTCCCCCAAACCACTACAAGCAAGGACTTAGTCACAAACCACCCGGCCTAGTAACAGGCCAAATCACTCCCTACTGCACATCTTTATATAAGCTAGGTTGTATTTGGAGCACGCCAAACAAGGCCCCACACCCAATTAAGCCACACCCACCACTGACCTTAATTTGGTCAGTGAAAGTGTTTGCACCTGATGAATCCGCTTCCTACCTGCTTCCTACCGCTTCCTACCCTTGGTATACAGGCCCCACCCCCAATGAAGGCCACACCCACCACTGTCAGTGAAAGTGTTTTCACCTGATGAATCCGCTTCCTACCTGCATTAACCCTTGGTATACAGGCCCCACCCCCAATGAAGGCCACACCCACCACTGTCAGTGAAAGTGTTTGCACCTGATGAATCCGCTTCCTACCTGCATTAACCCTTGGTATACAGGCCCCACCCCCAATGAAGGCCACACCCACCACTGTCAGTGAAAGTGTTTTCACCTGATGAATCCGCTTCCTACCTGCATTAACCCTTGGTATACAGGCCCCACCCCCAATGAAGGCCACACCCACCACTGTCAGTGAAAGTGTTTGCACCTGATGAATCCGCTTCCTACCTGCATTAACCCTTGGTATACAGGCCCCACCCCCAATGAAGGCCACACCCACCACTGTCAGTGAAAGTGTTCGCACCTGATGAATCCGCTTCCTACCTGCATTAACCCTTGGTATACAGGCCCCACCCCCAATGAAGGCCACACCCACCACTGTCAGTGAAAGTGTTTGCACCTGATGAATCCGCTTCCTACCTGCATTAACCCTTGGTATACAGGCCCCACAAATCAGAAAGATATATACAGTGAAATGTACGTGTGCAGCATACAACAGATCATTGAGCAGGGATGTGAAAGGGAACCCCAATTGGAACCTTTATTGCTACTATGGTCACAATTCCCTCCAGATTATCGCATGAGGTAAGACAGTCACATGACCACATCTTGTATGCAATACTGAAAATGACAAATCGATTTGACTAGTATGGTGAATTTCCCATCAATTGGCAAAACACTCCAGAAATCAAACATCACCAAACATTACACTCTGGGCAAAGCTGATTTACAAATCATGCGACTTACAGTAAAGTTGACCATTTCAATGCAATTTTCAAGACATCTGACACAGATCTCTATGCAAATTGCCACTAAAGTAGAACATGTACTACTTAAGAAATCAGTGTTTGAAACGCACCCATGTGGTCGCTCTAATAGCAGACAATAGGGTGCGACTTTGCAGACGATTTACAACTTGCATGTTGTGCAAATCACATGCCAAGTCCCACTCAATGAGCACGCTATTGGAGCGTTCATATTGTTGTGGTTCAAACTTGGTAGGAGCCGCAAGTAATAATAGAGTAATGAATACACTACTTTTCATGCAATTTGCTGAGAGATCGGTGTCGAATGTCTTGCAAATTGCACTTGAAATCACCATGTACCCCGACTTTGAAATCATGCAACTTCTATGCAAGTCACATGATGTGACTGTGGTGTCAATAACACCACTTAGAAATCTGCTTTAATGTGACCGGGTAGCCCCCAGTAACATTGTTTGCGATTGCCATGGAATTGGCATGACAGGCGACTTGCAAATTGTAGACCAAGTTGCACCCTATTGGCCACTGTAGGCTCTGTTCACATCCAATTGGACTGTGAACTCGTGCAACTTCACTGTATGTTGGGCAATTGCCGCATCGGATTAGATGTGACAGTGGTGTTAGCCCCCAGTAACATTGTGTGCAATTTGCCATGCAAAGGGCAAGCTGCTGGCCATGCCAATCACATGACAAGTCGCATCCAGGGTGTGCAATTTCAGGTGCGATTTGTGAATTGACATCGTACCTGATATTGGATATAATGAATGTGAATGTGAGTGTATTAACATACGCCATTTGTTGCAGAGAGAGTTCAAAGGTATTTGAAAATTTTGGCCATTTATTAGCAATTTAACATCTAGACTCAAATAGAAATCGCAATGCTACACACAACTGAAAACACAACTAGTTAGTAATTCTCTAGAAAACAGTAAAATTGGCAACTTAAAGAGTAATTTTCAATTGCATCTAGTGTGAACGAAGCAGGTAAATCAACAAAGGAAATAAATCTTTGAAGGCGTGCGGTACCTGCCTGCTGGGATAAGGGTCTGCTTTGTATTTGGTGGAAAAATCCATGCCAGTATTTGTGACAAGTTTGATGTGTGGATTCACCAACCAAGTCTTTTCTCTCTCGCTCACTCTTCTGTATGTCTCTCTTTATCACTCTTCAGTATGTATCTCTCGCTCACTCTTCTTTGTCTCACTGGCTCGCTCTTCTCTCTCGCTCACTCTTCTATATGTCTCTCTTTATCACTCTTCAGTATGTATCTCTCGCTCACTCTTCTTCGTCTCACTGGCTCGCTCTCGCTCACTCTTTTGTATGTCACTCTTTATCACTTTTCAGTATGTATCTCTCGCTCAGTCTTCATCTCACTGGCTCGCTCTTCTCTCTCTCTGTCAGCTCTTTGCTTGCCAAATCCTTCACAAAAGTGGATGGAGTGTAAACCATCATTATCAAATCTATTAGTGCTCCAGGCCCTTATCTTATCCCATTGTATGACATTCACATAAGGTGCAGCTTTGAAGGTGTTTCAACAGACAAGGCCTCATTCTAATTCACATTTTAGGGATCATTTAGACAGAAAGCAAAGATGTTGCCAGAACATGTATGTGAAGACAGCCACACACGAAGATCATGCTACTTCCTTGCCGTGGTTGGGATTCAAACCGACAACCCTAGAGTTGTGAGGCAGTAGTGCTAACCACTAATCCATGGAGCTACATTGCTAACCCAGCCTGTATTTCTGTGTTGTGAATCAATCCTAGGTCCCTGGGCAAGGTCAGTGTAACTAGCCAGATATCTCCAATGTGACACAAATGTTGTGCTATGTTGCCAATTCAGATGTATGTTGGTTCTATGTATCCCAATACAAAGGATTGCAATACTAATACAGGCGTACCTCGGTTTACCAACGCCTCAGGGAACGTCATATTTGGGGTACAAATGCCAAACCATTTCAGTTAATTGGTCTGTTTACAAATGTTTGAATAATTTGGTATGGGCATGTGGCCTGGTATGGTTCAGGAGGGGGGAGGCGCTCGCTCGCCCCCCTCCCTTCCTTCCTGACCTGCCGGGCTGCATGCTCGGATAAGTATCTGTTATGGATTTTGGGGGGTACCCCATGCTGTTTTTTATTTAATTTCAACGTGGAGTTACCCCTTAACATCCATACGAGACCCGAAGGGCTTAGTATGGATGGGAGGGGGGACCCCATGCGGGTTTTTAAAAAATTGTTTATAATTCCCTGCAATACTTTTACATCAACTGTCAGTGGGGAACTCCGCCGACAGCTGAAACATGAGCGCTGCATTGGTTTTCACTACTAAAATGCTGCATGAGTTGATAACATAACTCATGCGGGATTGTAGGAGCGACAGCCATGTGTTAATGTTTCAACTGTCAGCGGGGTTCCCCACTGACAGCTGAATGTAAAATAATTTCCTTTATTGCAAAATAATAAAAAAAAAAGCGTGGGTCCCCCCTCCCATCCATACCAAGCCCTTCGGATATGGTATGGATATTAAGGGGGAACTCCACGCTGAAATTAAAAAAAAAAAAAAACCAGCGTGGGTCCCCCTCAATATCCATACCAGACCCTTATCCGAGCATGCAGCCCGGCAGGTCAGGAAAGGGGGGGGACAAGCGAGCGCCCCCCCCCCCTCCTGAACCATACCAGGCCACATGCCCTCAACATGGGGGGGTGCTTTGGGGCAGGGGGGGCTCCCCCTCCCCCCAAAGCACCTTGTCCTCATGTCGATGAGGACAAGGGCCTCTTCCCCACAACCCTGGCCGGCGGTTGTGGGGGGTCTCTGGGTGGGGGACTTATCAGAATCTGGAAGCCCCCTTTAACAAGGGGGCCCCCAGATCCCGGCTTCCCCCCCCTACGTGAATGAGTCTGTGGTCCCGCGACTCATTCAAAAAAAAAGGTGTGGTGTAAAAAAAAACACAGTACAGGGTCTTTGACAAGTCCTTTATTAAAACAATGTCCCCCGCAGTAGATATGTCAATCACGGCGGCGGCGCGAACCGAAAAAAGAAAAAAAAAGAAAAAAGTTCCGGTCTCGTCGGAGGCTTCTAGCCGTCTGAAATAAAGGCTAGCTGACATTTCTTAAATAGGTTAGGGGCGGGGCCAGCCGGGGACATCATCTCCGCCCCTTACCTATTTGAGAAATGTCACCCTGTCTCTCCACTGACGCTAACTAGCTGAATGCAGGAGACAGTCTGACAGTGCTTATATAGGTATGGGGCGGGGCCAGCCGGGAACAGCAAGCATGTGACATGGGGCGGGTCACTCGGATGATGTCCCCGGCTGGCCCCACCCCATACCTATATATGAAATGTCAGCTATCCTTTTCTTCACAAGGCTGGAAGTCTCCGATGTGAGCGGAACTTTTTTTTTTTTTCTTTTTTTGGGTCCCCGCCGCCGCCGTGATTGACGTTGGATCTACTTTGGGGGACATTGTTTTAATAAAGGACTTGTCAAAGACCCTGTACTGTGTTTTTTTTACACCACACTTAGTTTTTTTGTGAAGGAGTAGCGGGACCATGTACCGCAGACTCCTTCACGTGGGGGGGGGCGGGATCTGGGGGCCCCCTTGTTAAAGGGGGCTTCCAGATTCTGATAAGCCCCCCGCCCGCAGACCCCCACAACCACCGGCCAGGGTTGTGGGGAAGAGGCCCTTGTCCTCATCGACATGGGGACAAGGTGCTTTGGGGGGGAGCCCCCCCTGCCCCAAAGCACCCCCCCATGTTGAGGGCATGTGGCCTGGTATGGTTCAGGAGGGGGGGGCGCTCGCTCGTCCCCCCCCCCTTTCCTGACCTGCCGGGCTGCATGCTCGGATAAGGGTCTGGTATGGATATTGAGGGGGATCCACGCTGTTTTTTTTTTTTTTATTTCAGCGTGGAGTTCCCCCTTAATATCCATACCAGACCTGAAGGGCTTGGTAAGGATAAGAGGGGGGACCCACGCTGTTTTTTTTTTTTATTGCGGAGCTTTATTTTTACATTCAGCTGTCAAAATAAATATTATCTAGACCTTCGAAATAAGTAAAATCATTACAGAAATAATTATAAAGGATAAGAAACAAAAATAGAATCACTAGAACTAAGGAAATCTAATTAGATTACATCAGTGTTTCTCAATTCCAGTCCTCATGGACCCCCAACAGGTCATGTTTTCAGGATTTCCATTATTTTGCACAGGTGATTTGATCAGTTTCACTGTCTTAGTAATTACCACAGCTGTTTCATCTGAGGGAAATCCTGAAAACATGACCTGTTGGGGGTCCATGAGGACTGGAGTTGAGAAACACTGGCTTACATGAAGATATGCTTAGTGCTGTTTATTAAACACAGTAGACGCGACCGAGTGCCGGCTGTCAGAGGAATCCACAGTAAGATTTACTATTGGGCAGTGGCTAAAAAGCAAACACCCATGGCAGACACCTAAAATGTGTTCTGCACATGCTCAGTTATATCGGCCAAAGACACTGCACGGGAGTCTAGATTTTTACTGTGTCGATTTCCTTGAAAAAAACTATTTTTAACACATTCTTAATTTTTTTGGAAATAGCAGATATTGTTTAAAGTGAAATCCTAATATTTGGCAAAGCAAATTTCTAAGTGAACATGTCTCTGCAGTGATTTTTCATGGTGTTAGACGTGCTTCTTAGCAAGTCTGCTTTGTGAGTCTGATTCCGGGCGTGTGTCTTTTTGTGAATTAGATTGGGCATCTGCTTATGCGCGCTGGTCAATAGTAAATTTGGTTGCAGGGTAAAAATAGACGGTCGCCCATAAAAATTGGGAGTTCGCCCACGAATATGCGCCCACGCCCAATAGTAAATCAGGGTCTCAGAGTCTGGTCTTAAAAAATTATTTTTGGAGAAAGACTATGCAGCCACTAACATGGAGGAGGTTAGAGCCCCCCCCCACACCCTCTCTTACATTACAGTGCACCCCGCTTACCTTGTGTTGCTGCCAGGAAGAAGCTAGGGGCAGGGATGGGAAGCAGAATTGCGAGGTCTGGAGGAGGATCAAAGGAGGACTGGAGTCAGCTGCTGGAGTCTGCTGTGAGCTGAGACCTGGGGAGGTAGAGACAAGGTGGTGCTGTGACTGCGCAGGGTCTGATGGAGGAGTTCTATCCTCCTCTCTGCTGTCGACTGCTGAGATGGGGGGCTTGCCACAGCTGCAGGAGAGGTGTGAGAACCATATTAAATGGCCTGGCAGCCCAGATTTGGCCCACGGGCCTGTGCTTGACACAAGTGCTGTAGCAGATGAACCCTGGACAACTGTACAACACTTGGAATAGTACACTTTTAATCATATGGTGTAAAGGACACCTGTATTTTCAAGCATTTATGGAAGAAAAATATTGATAGATGTAATGGTGTACTGTGGAAAAAGTAAGTGCACCCTTGGCCTTAAAAGCCTGTCGCAGAAATTACTTCTTGTAGATGTTCGCATAACTGCCCAACAGTTTTTAGCATTGACTGTGTAATTTGGCAGCACAGTGGCTAAATGGTTAGCACTTCCACCTGGCAGTACTCGGGTGATTGGTTCGAATCCCAACCACGGCACCACCTGCCTGGAGTTTGCATGGTCTCCCTCGGTCACAGCCGATGACAGACCTGAGTACCGGCCCCGTTGCCGGTACCATGTGACTTGCTGTGACCAATCACAGCAGGTCACATGACAGTTGTATACAATCTCCTAGATTGTAAGCTCCAAGGAGCAGGGTCCTCGAACCCCTCGTGTATTGTATTGTTATTGTACTGTATCGTGTATTGTCTCCCATTATAATGTGCAGCGCTGAGCAAACTGTTGGCGCTATATAAATACTGTATAATAATAATAATAATGGATGGCTTCATTCATGCCATCCATTGTATACTAGTGTGTCTAGCGGTGAATGGTCACAGCTATCACATGCACAAGCTGGGCCAATCACAGCCCAGCTGTGTCATGTGTTTAGCCGTGGCCAAATCACAGCTAAGCACAAACAAAAATAACCCCTGAATGAATCAATGCCATTCAGGTAAATGCTTGCTTATAGCAAAGTAATTCTTTGCTATAAGCAAATTGTGTTTAAAAAAAAAAAAATCACTTTATCAAAGTAGTACAATGTTACTATGGTAACATTGTACTATTTTGGTCATAGTGAAATATGAAAAAAAAATCTTAAAAAAAAGAAAAAAATTTAATAAATTAAAAATAATAAAACATTTTTTAAAAAAATTAGATATTTTTTTTTTCCATACTGTCACCAGTGTCCCTGATCACCGCCATGCCAGTTATATGATGATGCTGTACTACAGTGGTGACAGTATGTAAAAAAAAATTGTGAAAATAATTTTTTCATTTTAGGAAAAATTATGACATAAAAAATACAACTTCAAACAACTCGCCATGCCTTTTATGAAGTACGTCGGACTGTCTACTCTGCAAAAAGGGGTCATTTGGGGGATATCTGTACTGTTCTGACATTCTTGGACCTCAAGAAATTAGATTGGCCGTCAGCACTTCAGGATTGATCAATATTCAGATATATCCCATAGTTATAGTCTAAAACTTTCCTACAGACTAAAAAATACATCCTAATTTGGGTTATTTTCACCAAAGACATGTAGCAGAATACATTTTGGCCTAAATTTATCCAGAACAATTATTTATTTGCAAACTTTTATAACAAAAACAAAGTTTTTTTGGTTTTTTTTTTTAAATTTTCAGTCTTTTTTTGTTAATTTAGCAAAAAATAGAAACCCCAGTGGTGATTAAATACCAACAAAAAACGCTCTAGTTGTGTGTAGAAAATGATAAAATTTTAGTTTGGGTACAATGTTGTATGACCGCGCAATTGTCAAAGTGTGAGAGCGCTGAAACCTGAAAAATGGCCTGGGAGGGAAGGGGTAAAAGTGCCCGGTATGGAAGCGGCTAGGGATCTTACCGCCGGGAGGCAGATGGATGAATGGAGTTTTTCTCTCTCAGCAGAGCGTCTCGTAGCTTCCTAGGGATCTTAATCCTGGAGGCGGATGGATGGACGGAGTTATCCCTCTTCCCACTAGAGAAATAATATAATATAATATTGGACTTATTCACTTGTTTTAATTTTTTCTTAATTTATTCAATTAATTAATATATTAATATATATATATATATATATATACACACAGTGGGGCAAAAAAGTAGTCAGCCACCAATTGTGCAAGTTCTCCCACTTAAAAAGATGAGAGAGGCCTGTAATTGGCATCATAGGTAGACCTCAACTATGAGAGATAAAATGAGAAAACAAATCCAGACAATCACATTGGCTGATTTGGAAAGAATTTATTTGCAAATTATGGTGGAAAATAAGTATTTGGTGAATATCAAAAGTTCATCTCAATACTTTGTTATATATCCTTTGTTGGCAATGACAGAGGTCAAACGTTTCCTGTAAGTCTTCACAAGGTTGGCACACACCGTTGCTGGTATGTTGGCCCATCCTCCATGCAGATCTCCTCTAGAGCAGTGATGTTTTGGGGCTGTCGCTGGGCAACACGGACTTTCAACTCCTTCCAAAGGTTTTCTATGGGGTTGAGATCTGGAGACTGGCTAGGCCACTCCAGGACCTTGAAATGCTTCTTACAAAGCCACTCCTTCGTTGCCCGGGCTGTATGTTTGGGATCATTGTCATGTTGGAAGACCCAGCCCGGTTTCTTCTTCAATGCCCTTGATGATGGAAGGAGGTTTGCACTCAAAATCTCATGATACATGGCCCCATTCATTCTGTCCTGTACATGGATCAGTCGTCCTGGTCCCTTTGCGGAGTAACAGCCCCAAAGCATGATGTTGCCACCTCCATGCTTCACAGTAGGTATGGTGTTCTTTGGATGCAACTCAGCATTCTCTCTCCTCCAAACACGACGAGTTGTGTTTCTACCAAACAGTTCTATTTTGGTTTCATCTGACCATATGACATTCTCCCAATCCTCTTATGGATCATCCAAATGCTCTCTAGCAAACTTCAGACGGGCCCGGACATGTACTGGCTTAAGCAGGGGGACACGTCTAGCACTGCAGGATCTGAGTCCCTGGCGGCATAGTGTGTTACTGATGGTAGCCTTTGTTACGTTGGTCCCAGCTCTCTGCAGATCATTCACTAGGTCCCCCCGTGTGGTCCTGGGATTTTTGCTCACCGTTTTTGTGATCATTTTGACCCCAGGGGGTGAGATCTTGTGTGGAGCCCCAGATCGAGGGAGATTATCAGTGGTCTTGTATGTCTTCCATTTTCTAATTATTGCTCCCACAGTTGATTTGTTCACACCAAGCTGCTTGTTTATTGCAGATTCAGTCTTCCCAGCCTGGTGCAGGTCTATAATTTTGTTTCTGGTGTCCTTCGACAGCTCTTTGGTCTTCACCATAGTGGAGTTTGGAGTGTGACTGTTTGAGGTTGTGGACAGGTGTATTTTATACTGATAACAAGTTCAAACAGGTGCCATTGATACAGGTAATGAGTGCAGGACAGAGGAGCCTCTTAAAGAAGAAGGTACAGGTCTGTGAGAGCCAGAAATCTTGCTTGTTTGTAGGTGACCAAATACTTATTTTCCACCATAATTTGCAAATAAATTATTTCCAAATCAGCCAATGTGATTGTCTGGATTTTTTTTCTCATTTTGTCTCTCATAGTTGAGGTCTACCTATGATGCCAATTACAGGCCTCTCTCATCTTTTTAAGTGGGAGAACTTGCATAATTGGTGCTTAACTAAATACTTTTTTGCCCCACTGTATGTGTGTATATTTTTGATAGTGGAGCGCGACACCATCGGTTTTTGATTGGGTTTGCTAATGTGCTTTGAATCTTTTGCATTTTGATAATCCATTTCTGTTTCAACTTTTGGGCAGAAGGCCTCACATTCTCCTCAAGCATGCTTTGGTATGATGCCATTGTATTGTTGACTACAGTAGATGACTGAACTTCCCTGGCCTTGAACAGCAAAGCCACCTGCTTTGACACCCCCCATCTCAGCAGTCGACAGCAGAGAGGAGGACAGAACTCCTCCGTCAGACCCTGCGCAGTCACAGTGCCACCTCATCTCTACCTCCCCTGGTCTCAGCATTCAGCAAACTCCAGCAGCTGACTCCAGTCCTCCTCTGATCCTCCTCCAGACCTTGCAATTCTTCTTCCCAGCCCTGCCCCTAGCTTCTTCCTGGCAGCAGCACAGGGTAAGCAGGGTGCACTGTAATGTAAGAGAAGGTGGGGGGCTCTTGACATTTGATTGTCCTTGTATCAATGGTGTCATTTGAAGGAAAGATTGTCTCTGTGTCAGTGGCCTCACTTGAAGGAAAAATGTCCTTCTATTGGTGGTCTAACTGGAAAAAAAGCAATCCATGGTTCAGTGGTGTTGCTGAAAGGAAAAATGGCTCTGCATCTATGAGGGGGGGTGAATATGCAACTGTGTCAGTGGTATCCGTCTGAGGAGGACTTATTTGGCACTGTGACAGTGGAATAAATGAGGGGAGGGCTCTATGGGAGGCAGAGCAGCTATATCAGTGAGTGAGGTGCCTATTCTGAGAAGTGGGTGTGTCCTTAGTGGTCTTTTTTTTCCCCACAGTAAGCTCCTATTGCTGGAAAGAACAGAATCCGCCCTCCAGCACCTATCCTGGCCCTTGCTGACAGGAGTGGCACTCCCACCACTCCTGTCAGGCAGCTGGAAAATGGAGCAGCTGCAAGTTCCCAGCGTGCCCCTACCCTCTACATTACATCCTGGGATTGTGCCCCTTCTGCCCCCCCCCCCCCCCCGACCTGGCTCTGCTTTGCAAAAACATGCAGTACTCCAAATGCTTCCACAGCACTAAATAGAGAGAAAACAGGTGGCGCACACACCTAGTGCATTATCCAAGGTTTATTGTAGGAATTAAATCATAAAAACATACTCACAGACGAAGCATGTATCTAAAAAGCATAGAAAAATGACAATGGCCACAACGGCGGGCAAGGTGTTCTCACAGTCAGTGCGGTCAAATGGCTTACGCGTTTCGGGGACAAATCCCTTTCCTCAGAGCTGATGACCAACCTGTATGGAGGTCAAGTAGTAAATAACCAGGGCTAGATGCCTTGGGAGCAAAGCTCCACCTCCTCTACTTGTTATAAGATGAGGGGTTGGAGGGGGTTATTTAAAGTGCAATATTTTGTAGTTTTTATAAACGCATATACATACATATATACACATGCATATACACACATACAAAGAGATATGCATGCACTAAGAAGCAAAGCAAATAAAAAATTATTAAAAATACATGAATATAGCACCTGCAAATGTAAATAAATAGAAAACATTTTTTATATAAAAAAAAAAATAATGTATATGAAAATAATCATAGTAGTAACACTGGCAATGATGATAAAAATAATGTTAGTAAACATCATAAAAATAAAAGTAATAAGACTAGTGGATAATGGATGATTATCAGTTCAAAGTAGTGAGTGTGTCTGTAGACCACATATATCTCTTCAAACGTGAAGCGGTGAGCAAACTGTCAGCACTGTGTGAGTGCTGTGTAGTGATATTGGACTGTTGTTGGGGAAAAAAAAAATAAAAAAAAATTTGGGAACATTAGAAAACATAAAATAAAGAGTGTGTGTATGGGTAAATGAATGACCTTTAGGAGGCAATGGTTAAGTGAATGGATGAGACATATGAATATGGTGTAGATACCTCTGATGCTGATGCACGATGAATGGAAAGTAAAGTAAGAGCCTCGCTGTTGATGCCTGAGTGAGATGGTGTGGGAGTGTGCTTTTATACCTGTGGGGAAATGGCTGCTGGAATGCAAACCACAAGACAGGAAGTAAACTCCGGATGACTCATGCCTGGTATCCCTGGAACAAAACATGAACAGGTGCAGTGATTGCAAGGCTCCTCCCAGGGGGGAGGGAAGAAGGGAACTGAGTCAGCATAGCCATGTGGAGGATGGCTGGATGGGGTGAATGTGGTGTTGTGATATGTTCTATAATGGAAATTAACCTATGAAAGTGGCAGACTTCGGGGGCAAGGAAAAAAAGGGGGGGGAAAAGGGAACCAAGAGGGCAAATATGTTTGTAATGAACACTGTCTCTCTGGACAGTTCTCTGCATCCCGTGCAGGCTAATTTCATTACCCAATGCGTAGAATTTTGTCTAACACACAATTACTTTGTGTTCCAAGATTCTTTTTACCGGCAAATAAAAGGTACAGCTATGGGAGCCAGGTTTGCTCCCAGTTACGCCAATTTATTTATGGGATATTGGGAAAAATTCCATATATGGAGTAATAACCCATTTGGAGCGAACCTTGTTCTTTTCGCGAGATATATAGATGACATCTTGATAATATGGGATGGCACGGACGAGGAATTAGAACGTTTCTTCACACATTGCCAATGTAATCCTTTTAACATTGAATTTACGAAAGTGGTCAATGATAACACACTTGTGTTCCTAGATCTGGAACTGATGTTTGATAACGAACTCAACATCATCTCAAAAACCCACTTTAAGCCCTCAGCTGGAAATTCATATTTGCATGCTGCCAGCCACCATCATCCAAGATGGATAAAAAATGTGCCCTTAGGCCAATTTTGCAAGCTGAAAAGAACCTGCTCACGTTTAGAGGATTATGATATGCAGAGCAACACCCTAAGAAATACATTTATAGAGAAGGGGTACTCTTTGGCTGTCATTGAACAGGCATACGCAAAATATAGAGCACAATATTCCTTGGTCATTCCAGAACAAGAGCGGGTTCGTGTTGAAGGAAAACAGCTTACCAAACGTACTGCCTTCTGCACTCAATTCAACCCCAAGGCCTTCCAGATAAGAAATATTTTTAAAAAATATTGGGGCATTTTACAACAGGACCCTTTTCTCAGTAGTAACATCCCAGAACATCCGGAGGTTATCTTTAGAAAACCAAAAGACTATAGGAGTTACATAGCCACTAACAGAGTCAAAAAAATTCAAATTCAATGGGGTCCCCTTGGAACCGACTTTTTGACCAAAAAGGTAGTTACAAATGTGGTGGCAGCAACTGTGGCTGTTGTAAGTACATGTGGCACAAGAAAAAAGAGGTCATGGGGCATGATGGCAACACATACAGCATTAGGCATTTCATCAACTGTAGCACACAATATGTGGTGTACTGTCTCATTTGCCCCTGCGGTCTATTATATGTGGGTCGTACCATCCGCACTTTGCGTACAAGATTTGGGGAACACAAAAGGAATATCAAACATGGTCGTGATAAACACTCCATCCCAAACCACTTCAAAGAAAAACACGACAAGAGCCCCATGGGTCTTAGGGTGTTCGGTTTGGACAGCATACCTAAGGACATAGACACAGGCAGACGTTTCCAACGTCTATGCCAGAGGGAAACCTTCTGGATCCACCGTTTGGGCACACTATCACCCAGAGGACTAAATGAGGGGTTGGATATCCAATCTCTCATTTAGTTTTTAAATATTTATCCCCTTTGACTCACTCCCCCCCCCCTTTGGTTTTTTTTTTTTTAATATATATATGCCCATCTGGGTGATGGGATATTTTTAAGATAAGTCACTTTCTTTGTGGTCAATACATTAGGCATATCACCATTTTAGTTCCTAGAGATGTCATTCTCCTGCTATCATGGCCATAAGTAGGGGCGGACTGTTGGCTCGTGGGACCCCCGCCAGTGGGGGGTCTTTGGGCACTTGTGGCCTTGCCCACACTCGGGAGGGCACATGGGGAGGCTCCGGGGGGACCTCATGGGGCACCTGCTGGCTCCGGACCCTTCGGATGATCCATCCGCCCCTAGCCACTAGGGTTCATATGGTTTTATTGCACGATTGTTCTCATTATTTTATTAATAGTCTTCATGATCATAATTTTTCCACCACCATAGTCTATGACTATGTTCAGTTTCTCATGTGCGGTGTGAATTTGGATGTTTTATTTATTTATTTATATATATATATATATATACACAGATTCCTTGCGATCAGTTAAACCAATACAATTACATCAGTATATCACATATTTTTAATATACACCCGCATCAGAGGGTGTGTGTTTTTTTTTTGTTTTTTTTCTTCTTCTTCTCATACTTATTATTCATTAGTTTCATGTTCTCTCATTCTTCCCCCCCCCCCTATTTTTGCCACACTCCATACATCATACAATACTCCCACATGTCTGTATCCCCCTTCCCTCCTCCTCCCCTCAGTTCTGACATGTTGATCATTACATTTTCAATATTCATTACAAACATATTTGCCCTCTTGGTTCCCTTCCCCCCCCCCTTTTTTTCCTTGCCCCCGAAGTCTGCCACTTTCATAGGTTAATTTCCATTATAGAACATATCACCACAACACCACATTCACCCCATCCAGCCATCCTCCACATGGCTATGCTGACTCAGTTCCCTTCTTCCCTCCCCCCTGGGAGGAGCCTTGCAATCACTGCACCTGTTCATGTTTTGTTCCAGGGATACCAGGCATGAGTCATCCGGAGTTTACTTCCTGTCTTGTAGTTTGCATTCCAGCAGCCATTTCCCCACAGGTATAAAAGCACACTCCCACACCATCTCACTCAGGCATCAACAGCGAGGCTCTTACTTTACTTTCCATTCATCGTGCATCAGCATCAGAGGTATCTACACCATATTCATATGTCTCATCCATTCACTTAACCATTGCCTCCTAAAGGTCATTCATTTACCCATACACACACTCTTTATTTTATGTTTTCTAATGTTCCCAAATTTTTTTTTTATTTTTTATTTTTTTTATTTTTTTCCTCAACAACAGTCCAATATCACTACACAGCACTCACACAGTGCTGACAGTTTGCTCACCGCTTCACGTTTGAAGAGATATATATGATCTACAGACACACTCACTACTTTGAACTGATAATCATCCATTATCCACTAGTCTTATTACTTTTATTTTTATGATGTTTACTAACATTATTTTTATCATCATTGCCAGTGTTACTACTATGATTATTTTCATATACATTATTTTTTTTTTTTTTTTTATATAAAAAATGTTTTCTATTTATTTACATTTGCAGGTGCTATATTCATGTATTTTTAATAATTTTTTATTTGCTTTGCTTCTTAGTGCATGCATATCTCTTTGTATGTGTGTATATGCATGTGTATATATGTATGTATATGCGTTTATAAAAACTACAAAATATTGCACTTTAAATAACCCCCTCCAACCCCTCATCTTATAACAAGTAGAGGAGGTGGAGCTTTGCTCCCAAGGCATCTAGCCCCGGTTATTTACTACTTGACCTCCATACAGGTTGGTCATCAGCTCTGAGGAAAGGGATTCGTCCCCGAAACGCGTCAGCCATTTGACCGCACTGACAGTGAGAACACCTTGCCCGCCGTTGTGGCCATTGTCATTTTTCTATGCTTTTTAGATACATGCTTCGCCTGTGAGTATGTTTTTATGATTTAATTTATACAATAAACCTTGGATAATGCACTAGGTGTGTGCGCCACCTGTTTTCTCTCTATCCAGTGGCTGATTTCCCCGTCTGAGGAGGGCTGCAGCCCTGGAACATTTTCTTTTGGTTGTCGCTGTCCTGGTACCCTTGGCTTCCCTTTTGGCTGTGCATATCCTGAGGCGCTGGAGAGTGCATATACGCTTCCACAGCACTAAAGTGCACTAGTCCACTCGCCATCACTGGACCGACATGCATTAAGCCATTCTTCATGGTTGCAACCCCATGCGCAATGCAGCAACACACTCCACTTGCCATCACTTCACCAATGTGCACTACCCCACTCTTCACCACTGTACTGAATGTACACACTTTTGCTTGACCTGTAACTCTGTTTCATACTCCATTACACATTGCTGGACGGTTGAAGTCAATATTCTCTTCTCCATTAATAAATGGATGTCGGTATATGGAGGACAGGTAATAGGAATGTAATGGTCTGGTGTCCTGTAGAAAAAATTTTTCCAACTCATAGTTTCATACATTTTGTTATCATTTAGTTAACCACTTCCCATCCGACCCATGTATATAAACAGCCGGACGGGGGCAGTGCAGGGTTGGGTTGCCGTTCATAAACGGCGCGGCACCGCGATCGGTGCACGCTGTGTCCGATCACTGTACGGGACCTCTGTGTGAGGTCCCGATCATGTGATCACTGATTGGCCAATCAGTGATCACATGAATAGTAGTAAGTAAGATGTCACTTCCTGACATCATTGCTTACTACGTGTGAAATCTGTGAATAATCACAGAGATCACATGGTACAAGGCTACTCAGAACAGCCTTGTACCATGTGAAAAGCTGTGACCAATCACAGCTCTCACAGTATTTCTCCAATGGCTGCAAGAATGGAGCCCCAGAGAGAAGGAGAAATTATTGCTTTTACAACCTTTATGGGTATAAAAGCAATCAGTGTAAAAAAACAATCTTCATCACACCCCCCCCCCCCCCCCACAAGTAGTACGGTGACAATGTACTGCTAGGGTGACAATATGTTAAAAAAAAAAATATAAAAAAAATTTAAAAAAATGTATTAAATTATAATTTTTGGTTATAAACTATTTTGGGTTATTTGTTTTTACTAAAAAGATAACTGAATAAAGTTTGGCCAAGATTTATGAAGAAAGATTATTTATTGGCAAAATTGTTTAAGAAAAACACTTTTTTTCAAAATTTTTGGACTTTTTCATTCATATAGCAAAAAAATAAAAATCCCAGCGGTGAATAAATACCACCAAAATAAAGTTTTATCTGTCTCAAAAAAATGTTAAAAAATTCATATGGGTACAGTGTTGCATGACCGCGCAATTGTCATTCAAAGTGTGACCGTGCTGAAAGCTAAAAATTGGCCTGGATAGGAGGGGGGTGAAAGTGTCCAGACATGAAGTGGTTAAATCAAACCTGTACTTTGCCCACTTGGTTGGCTCTGCTCTGGATGGGCAGAGTACAAGGTGCTTAGGTGTTTGATTGAAACATTCCATGTGCTTCTCTGCTGCCAATTCCATGTGTGTGGGGGGACCTCATTGTATATTGAGGGTGTAAAACAACAGATTAGGAGGTGATAGAAACATTCTCCAAAGGTGTCAAAGCAACAGATGTATCATCAGTATAGAGGCTTGTTCACATAAACAATAAAAAACTCTAGGCTGCTTGTTTCTGATTTGGACTACAGAACTCCTCCTCCCCTCCATCACATTGGGTGAGGTGTTCTGTAGTCCACAAAAGTGAACGGAGTGGGGTTGCCAACAATGCTTTGGATTTCAGTCTAGCACCAGCAGGGAATATAGGAGGCTACATGCTCACTGGAGCAGGATTAACAGGTACTTATTGAACAGATATAAAATAAAGCTTTCAATGGTTTATTTAAAGTGGAATTAAACCTGAAAAACATTTTTTAAAAATGCTTCCAGGAAGGATTTTTATGGTAAAATAGACCCTTTTGGTCTCTTCAGTCATAACTGCTTCTCCCTGCCTGTCAAAGTCAATGTACACTGAGTTGCGCATGCAGAGCTCAGCATACATTTATGGCACCACTCTGTGCTGTGATGATGTGAATCCTGTGTGAATGCACAGGAGTGTTGTCATCGTGGCTTGGCCAACCAAGCGGCCAAAGGTTTGGAACCTGGAAGGAAGACTAGGAGAAGATGGCAACCCTGTGCCAGACGGGATTGCTTGCTAGGTAAGTCTCCAATTATGTGCTACTGTGCTTTGCATACTAACAGATCCTGTCTCCCCTCCAAAAATGATGGAGAGTTCATCCTGTTTTCACAGCCGAAAAGGGAGCAAAAGCGAAATTCATTGTTAGGGTTTACAAACACTTAAACTATTTTTCCTTTTGAGTGCCACATTTTTGTACATTAGTCTCATTATATTTATTGGAGCATGTCACGTTTAGTTTGGAGAAAGGTTTAGTTCGGAAAAACCTGCAATGCAAAAAGAAAATTAAAAAAATGCTCAGATCCAGGTCTGGTCACACAAAGAGGAATTACTTTGACATAGTTGGCCAACTTGAACCTGTAGTGTAAGAAATTAATGTTTTTTCCTGGGTTATTTTACTTGGCGTGTTTTCATCTTGGTCTGACCCACTGGTCCTGTGATATACAAGAGGGACAGTGGTCTGGAGCAGAGAGTCCTGGAGTCATGGAGAGAGAACCTGCAGTGAAACCTCTGGAAGCTGTTGTGATGTAGGAGGTCTTCTGGACCTGTGGTTCTTCACAAAGACACCAGCCACTGGGGAATGCCACTAATGGACCTTTATGCATTTGGACTCTACCTTTACAGGTATGGTGAGGCAGCACTTCAACTTTAATTAGGATTAGGGACTTAGGAAAAAGACTGTTCTTATCTGTGGGACTCTGTTATATTTTGCCATTTCTTAAGTAAAGTGTTGAAACTGCCTTCTGGCTGGTCTGAAGTCAATTAGAGGAGTGTAATGCAAGTAACCGGCACATTGCTACAGTTTTGGGTCACTAACATATTGGTATGAAGAGTTGGCAACAGAAATCTATAGGTAATTATTGCAACCTGTCAGTAGCGTATTCTTGCTATAGGTGGACTAACTTCTAGCAGGGAGGGAGATGTTGTCGGAGCTTCTTCCACCGTGGTCCGACTCGTATAACAATGGGAGTGGACTCCCCTGCAGAGGTCCCCATCCTATACAGAGGTACAGAGGATCAAGAGTCAAGTCAAGTGCACGTGTGGAGCCCGCACTAGGTGCATGGCGGGGCTCATTCCACTACTGGGAACAGTAGTGGAAAGCACTGGACAGGTTGTTGAGGATAAGGCTTAGCATGTCCTTCTTAATTGCAAGTCTACAGTGGGAAGATGTGCATTTACATGGGGACCTGAGAGTTAACTGGAGAACAGTTATGGTTGCATGTTCTTCTCTAAAAGTAGAGGCCCACCTTAAGGTCGAGCATTCCCCCGCAGAGGCCTCAGCCTTGTCCCAGGGCATTGGCGAAAATGGCATGAGAGTAAAGGTACCCCATATATGTGAAGTAGAGTGATCCTGTTACCCGTGCCTACTGTAGCCCAGAAAAACCAACCCCAGGTGTAGTCCTCGCATGTGACCCACACTTGGTGCCCAACGAGTTATTGAGGAACATGGAGGAAGATCCATCATCAGCTACCCTGCCCTACCTTTAGCACCTGATGTTACTTGGAATTGAACACAGGTATTTCTTGTTTTTAAGTCAGCGGCCAGAGCGGAGCCTATAGATCTCCATTAGCTAGTTGCTGACCGCAGATGACGGCTGCACTGCGGCCGACCAGTTCTGTGAGGGCATCATATGACGTCTTCACAGAATGCGCTCTCCTGTGCGCCCCCGGCGATCTCCTTGATCGCTGTGTCCTACGTACACAGCTGATCATGTGATGTGGTAAAAGGCCAATCACAGCAGCCTTTTACCACGTGATCAGCCGTGTCCAATACCACGCTGCTCAGCAGGAAATGCAATTGCTGGTTCTCGGCTGCACTTTCCTCACGCTGTCAGAGCATGAGGAAAGTACTGTCGAGAACCAGCAGTTGCAGAGCAGGGATCAGCAGTGATGATCAGTACCCTGATGATCGGTGCCCAGCAGTGCCACCCACCAGTTCCGCCCACCTGTGCCCAGCAGTGCTGCCAGTCAGTACCCATCAGTGCCGCCTATCTGTGCCCATCAGTGCTGCCTATCAGTGCAGCCTCATCAACGCAATCAGTGAAGGAGAAAAATTACCTGTTTGCAAAATTTTATAATAGAAACAAAAAAACTTTTTGGTTTTTCAAATTCTTTGCTCTGTTTTTATAGCACAAAAAAATAAAACACCCAGCAGCAAGTAAATACCACCAAAAGAAATCTCTATTTGTGAGAAAAAAATGATAAAAATGTCATATGGGTATAATGTTGCATGACTGCACAATTGTCATTCAAAGTGTGACAGTGCTGAAAGCTGAAAATTGGCCTGGTAAGGAAGGGGGTATAAGTGCCCGGTAGGCAAGTGGTTAAACTGTATTTAATTGCTCCATATTGCCACAATATGAAGTATGCTTTAACCAACATAGTATTTTGTAGAGTAGGGACTGGCCAGAGAGGGGTTCCTTTGATGCAGGTGGCCAGTTTGAACATGTATTGCAATGTATGTGAGCCAAAATCCCTGTTTTATGGAAAGTTTGCTAGAAGGAATGTATAATAGTGTGCAGAGGGTTCATTTAAGGGTGGTCACACCCTTTAGCACCTGATGGGTTAGAGTCGCATGTTTGGTTTGGGCCTGGAACACTTTTTTTAAAAGGTTAATGCTCCAAATTTGTAGGGAGAATTGGGGGAATAGTTGTCCATCACAGACTTGGAAAGAAAGAATAGTAACCTGGATAAATATATATACTGTATCTATATATATATATATATATATATATATATATATATATATATATATATATATAAACCTGCGCTAATAAGAACCACAATAGATAATCATCAAAAATGAAGTGTAAAAACATATTGCAGCTGAACAGAAAAACCCTGATACTAGGCAATCAACAATAAATATATAAAAGTGCAGCTCTTAAAAAGTTACAAAAAAATCATAAGAAACATAGTCCATCCAAAAAGAAAAGAAAAGTCCCAGAGGCTGTGAAGAAACAAAAGAAATCCAAGGATAGTTGTCTTGTCATCAACCACTACTACAGAAGGCTTACCAGAAAGGCATGACCCTCTGTTAAGAGTGGTGAATCACTTTGTTAAACAATCCAGAAAGCTGTCACTGGAATCCTCCAGATCACCAAAACAGCAGAGAAGGATCTTCCAAACAATGGACCTTAATTAGGGTAGCTAAACCATTCAGGATAAGTCTTGGACTCCTGGTGGAAAAC
Organism: Staurois parvus; assembly: GCF_062004578.1. Classification (NCBI taxonomy): domain Eukaryota; kingdom Metazoa; phylum Chordata; class Amphibia; order Anura; family Ranidae; genus Staurois; species Staurois parvus. Next base: position 1,522,313 of record NW_028318068.1, read on the forward strand.
GTAAAGAAAGAACGCTCCACAGGCCTTTTAAACAAAGTCAAGTTGTTGTTTGCGTGTGTTCACAGTATACCTCTGACTGGCACTGGTTGTTGTTTGGAAACTTTCTAATAAAGCTGTGGCCTTCTGTGGCCTTGCCCTTTTCAGCTATGTCATGGTGTCCTCTTTCAGGAAAAGTTACTTATTAGCACATTTATGGCCTTTCAGCCTATGCTTCTCAGCAATCATGCTTCTTGCACCACCCAAAAGGTATGAGCTTGTTCCAACCTGAGCATAGAAACATCAGAGCTACTGCTTTACCGCCTCTTTTTCAGGAGGACGCACAGGTGAGTCTATATATATTTCATCAATGAGCTAAGCAAACAGATTGTTATTCAGCTCTACTAAGATGACTGTGTGCTAGGAGGGGTTCGTTTACTGTATCTGGAATTCCTACAAGTCTGATAAAGCTGCAACATTTTTGGTAGGAAGCAGAATGAGGAATGTCTGAGAATTGTCAGCAGTCCTAATCTGTATTCTTGTCCCTTGTCAGTGATTTAAAATATTGATGCAAAGAGGTCAACATGACAGCCAGGCAACCAACTTTGGGAAATCTCAGCAACAGGAGCCTCTATGCATCTCCCCAGAGGCGTAACTAGAAAGTTCAGGGCCCCGGTGCAAGAAACTATGAAGGGCCCCTTTGCACTTTCACATGTTCTGCATAGGGTTGCCACCTTTTCTTCAAGCAGAAACACTCTAGCAGCACACGGCAATTATTTATTTGTGGTATACACTATGCATACTGTACATTCTGTGATTAACCTCTTGGCGCCGGCCAAATGCAAATGTGCAAACTCCTGGCGTCTGGGCCTAGATGCCGAGCGGCCGCACATTTGCATTCTGTTAAAAAAAAAAAACGTGCTGAGAGTGCGTGCCCTGCGTGTTCCCAGCACACACGTTCGGTGCTCACGGAAAGGTCCCAATCTCTTTTGATCAGGACCTTTCCCAATCATGTAACCGCCGTGACAGTTAATCATGGCGGTCATATGACCCTAAAACCCTGCCCTGCCTCCCAGCCTCTGGAACCCTTAAAGGGCCAGGAGGCACCGGCACCAAGGGATTAAATAACATTTCTTATCATATGGAGTTCATCACTTTCCAAAACTTTGAAAACTCAAAAAAACTTTCCAAATTATTTGCTGTAGAAAGACACTATTTGTGCTTTGAAAGACTGTCTGTAAACAGGGAGTCGGTGTCACCCCCGTCATAATACAGGGGCCCCCATTACATCAGAGTGTCCCTTTAATCCGTGCCTCCCCTTAGAGACTCACCATTAGATCACAGCCCCTCTTATTTCAGTTCCCCCACTTAGAGACCCCCCCATTAGATCAGAGCTCCCCTTAGAGACCCCCATTAGGCCAGAATCCCCTTATATAATTGCTTCCCTTTTAGAGACCAAAAAAAATTGGATAAAATGCAGCGCAGCTTCCCCCTATAATTATATTTTTATGTGAATGATGGTGGAAACCCCCAAAGGTAGTCAAAGTATTATACACTCCAATCTTATTCAAACACATATATTGTGCAATCTTGATACACATTATGCTATATGAATAGTGGTGGAAACCTCCAATACATTCCAACATGTGTTGTGCTAATATCCAACTCAAAAGCACTTTACAGTATAAGGACTTTATGGAGTGAATTAGTACATGGATTACCTGTAGGGGTTTCCACCATCATTCACAATTATTTTTTTTCACATATGAATTAATATAATTATAGGGGGAGGTTGCACTGTCCTTTTTTCAATTTTTCAGTTTAAGAACACATATCAGTGCTAGCAGCAACCCAACAGTGAGTTTATTTATTGAGCTTTTTATTTATTTATTTTAGACTCCCCTTATATAAATCAACCCCACACCTCACCCCTAACCCCCTGAGACCAACCTTTGATCTCTAAGGGGGGAGGGTCGCTGATATAATGGGACTCTGATATAATGGGGGGTCTCTAAGGGGGGTGCTAATATAAAGGAACACTAATCTAATGGGAGGGTCTCTAAGAGGGTGTGGATATAAAGGGATTCTGACCTAATTGGGGGGCTAATCTAAAGGAATACTAATCTGATGGGGGTGTGTAAAGGGGGATACTGACAAGGTGACTCTAACCCATCAGATTATCACCTACTCTCCTCTCCTTTAGGCGCACCCTGAAAACCCACCTCTTCAGGGAAGCCTACCCCACCCCCTGCTAACCTGCCGACCTCCTCCACTCTTCCTACCACTCCATCCCCCACAGCTATCTCCTCCTGTGCCACCATCCCCTCCCTCCTAGATTGTAAGCTCCAAGGAGCAGGACCCTCGATCCCCTCATGTTTTGCATTGTATTGGTATTGTTCTGTCACATGTTCTGTCCCCCTTTGTAATGTACAGCGCTGAGCGAACTGTTGGCGCTTTATAAATACTGTATAATAATAATAATATAATAGGAGGTTTCTAAGGGGGCGTACTGACTTCTAATCAGCAGTCTGATCAGATCTGATCAGTGCCCTTTCACCCAGCATTATAAACCTCCATTGGATCAGAAAGACCCCCCCCCCCCTTGTATCAGTGCCCTTTCACCCAGCATTATAAACCTCCATTGGATCAGAAAGACCCCCCTTGTATCAGTGCCCCTCCACCCTGCATTATAAACCTCCATTGGATCAGAAAGACCCCCCCCCTTGTACCAGTGCCCCTCCACCCTGCATTATAAACCTCCATTGGATCAGAAAGACCCCCCCCCCTTGTATCAGTGCCCCTCCACCCTGCATTATAAACCTCCATTGGATCAGAAAGACCCCCCCTGTATCAGTGCCCCTCCACCCTGCATTATAAACCCCCATTGGATCAGAAAGACCCCCCCCCCCCGTATCAGTGCCCCTCCACTCTGCATTATAAACCTCCATTGGATCAGAAAGACCCCCCCTGCATCAGTGCCCCTCCACCCTGCATTATAAACCTCCATTGGATCAGAAAGACCCCCCCTTGTATCTGCCCCTTTCATTTACCTTACTGGGACTCAGGAGCAGTTGCAGGCGGTTAGTGTGGGAGGCTGGAAGCCGGATTTGAGGGGCGGAGCTGGGAGGTGGAGCCGTTGCAGCTCTTTGACATTTTCCTCCTCTCCAGTGTGTCATTGGTAGCCAGGACAACTGGTGTTCCGGCAACCAATGACTGCAATTCAAAGAGATCATAGGGGCAGGGGTGGGGAGGAAGCACAGAGCACCGAAAGGTAGGCAGGTCAGCTGACAGGAGCTGAGCCCAGTACCTGATGTTGATCCTGATAACTTGGGCCCCACAGTGTCAGAACTACAGGGCCCAGTCACAAGTGCAACTGTTGTGACCCTGGTAGTTCCACTACTGTATCACCCCCCTCAGTTTTTTCAATTTTGTTATGTTACAGCCTGATACTAATGTTGTTTAACCACTTCCAGTCCGGACACTTTCCCCCCCTTCCAGTCCGGACACTTTCTCCCCCTTCCAGTCCGGACACTTTCCCCCCCTTCCTCTCCAGGCCAATTTTCAGCTTTCAGCGCTATCACACTTTGACAATTGCGCGGTCATGCAACACTGTACCCATATGAATTTTTTTAGCATTTTTTTGAGACAGATAAAGCTTTATTTTGGTGGTATTTATTCACCACTGGGATTTTTTTTTTTTTTTTGCTATGTAAATGAAAAAGTCCACAAATTTTGAAAAAAATTGTTTTTCTTATAAAATTTTGCAAATAAATAATATTTCATCATAAATCTTGGCCAAAATTTATTCCGTTATCTTTTTAGTAAAAAAAAAAAATAACCCAAATTAGTTTATAACCAAAAATTATAATTTTTAAACATTTTTTTTACATTTTTATTTTATTTCTTTTATATTATTATTGATGTGTTTTTTTTAACATACTGTCACCATGGTGACACTGTACTACTTGTGGGGGGTGATGAAGATTTTTTTATTTTATACACTGATTGCTTTTACACCCATAAAGGCTGCAAAAGCAATCATTTCTCCTTCTCTCTGGCTGCATTCTTGCAACCATTGAGAAATACTATGTGAGCTGTGATTGGTCACAGCTTGTCACATGGTACATGGCTGTTGAGAATAGCCTTGTACCATGTGACCTCTGATCATTTACAGATTTGACACGTAGTAAGCAATGATGTCAGAAGTGACATATTGCTTACTACTCTGCATGTGATCACAGATTGGACAATCAGTGATCATATGATCGGGACCTCGTACGACGATTGGTGTTCCACTGTGACCTCCGGCGGGCACCGGATCGTGGATCCATGGGAGCAGGAAGGCCATCCGCCCCTGCACTGCCACCATCTGGCCATTTATATACAACGGCCGGACAAGAGGTGGTTAAATTCATGTTTTTCTCATTAATCTACACTCACCTGAATTAGACCCATGATTGCCACCACCTGTCCAATGCACTGGGGTCGCTTTGCAGAGGAGCAGTAGTGCCTGCTGCACCTGTGAATGAGCCTTTAATTGTAGTTGGCAGCAGGGGCGGACTGACCATTCGAGCACTCGGGCACTGCCTGAGGGCCCGGGGTCAGTAGGGGGCCCCATGAAATGCCCCTGGTACCTTTCATAGGCTTTTTTGGGTGTGGTTTGAGTGTGGGCGAGGACACAGGGGCCCCATGATCCCCTATTGCCCGGGGGCCCCATGAGTTGTCAGTCTGCCACTGGTTCGCAGCATCACCCTAAGGCAGGGGTCTCCAAACTTTTCAAACAAAGGGCCAATTTACTGTCCTTCAGACTTTTGGGGGGCCAGATTGTGGCCAGTGGGGGTAGAAAATGTCCTGGGCCCAGCATTAGTGAAAATAAACACGGCCTAGGGGTTGGTGGTCAGAAACAGGAGGAGTAGTGCTCCATCATTGGTATTAGTGTGAAGAATAATACCCCATTGTTGGTGTCAGGGCAGGAATTATGCCCCACTGTTGATGTCAGAGGAATGCTGCCCCAAGGGCCAGATAAAGGCTAGCAAAGGGCCACATTCGGCCCTTGGACCACAGTTTGGACACCACTGCCCTAAGGGCTTTGTTTACATGTAAAGTTGGGTGGAGGTAAAAGCGTGCAGTTGAATCGCGGTTTTACCAAACCTTACCCTCTTTAGCTGCTGAGGCAACAGCCATAGGTATACACATGCCGCAGCACGAATTACACCCCCTGTTGCATTTGGTGGGTGCAACCGCCTGTCAACCGAGACCCATCCAAGTAAATGGGGCCACATTGCAAGCGCCCTGCAACTGCATGCTTCTGCGGGGTCCAACGGCTTAAAGCAGGTGGTGAGAAAGCAACACACTGCAGCCTGTTTAACCCCTTGTTTGATGTGCAGCACAAGGTTGCAGGGCAATTGCAGAGCGCCTCATTCACTTGAATGGGTCATGCTTGGCTGCTGCTACACCCACCAACCATGACAGGGCGGGGTGTAGGAGCAGCACTACAGAGGAGACACCGGATTATGCGGCTCTTGCTCCCTACTACAGCTCCAACGTTACAAGTATCCCTCTGCATTGCACTGTGTTTGATGCTCTGGGATGGCGTGTCAGCAAGCCCAGACCGAGATCTACCAGTCACCTGGCCAAGATCTAATGGTGGATAAAGATCTACTGGATGCTGACCCCCCCCAGTGTATCGGAATGAGCAGGTCAGTGTATATAGGTTAGTAGGACAGAGGAGAGTGGTCAGAAGGGCAGTGTACATGGGGTCAGCGGAGTAAAAGGATGCAAGGTTAGTAGAAAAGTGTATAGAAATCAGGACAGTGTACAGGGGCCATCAGAGCCGAGCACAAGGGTCACTGCTGGCAGGGGAGGCATACAGCACATAGATGAATTCGGATTCCCTTACACATAACCACATTCTGCACGGCGTTTATTACAGATGATGTTCATCCTTAATTACAGATGATGTTTTTACTTATGGGGAAGAGCCAAATAGTAATCTACATGGCCTTTTCATTCATCTGACTAATCATACCACTTCTGAAATACGCACTTTATGGGACATCTCCTTCTTGGAGAAATATATCAAAGAGGGGATGGTCCCAAGGTCACTCAGATGGGAAGTACCACCTGAAACCGATGACATTAACAGTGAATCAGAGTGGTACCTCTTTTTTAATAATATGGGCATAGACCTGTTGAAGTTCCTCATTCTTAGGAAAAAGAAAAAACTGGCCAATTTAGATAAAGAGATTAACAAGACACGTGAACTACTAGTACCTTACATGGATAATGAGGAGTATAAATCTGAATCTGAGAAACTGAGATTGCTCCTTGAAAAAACAGACAAAGAACAAAAAGTCAAGAAGAGAAAGAAGTATGTTAGAGACTACTTTGATTATAAAGAAAAATCTGTCTTTAAGTGGGAAGCAAAAAACTATGATTTTGATTCCATGAATAAGCCAGTTTCTCAAACCACATTGTCTCACAATAACAACCACACTAGGAATACCTATCAAGGGAAGGGTGTGGTACACCCAAAAACTCCCAGTAATGGGCATAGAAATTTGTCACATTACATACCTAGGCATGATTATAACATAGCCACTTATAACAGATTTGAAGCTTTGGATTATGACCAAGACTCACGAATTGGAAATAGGGATATGAGAACACATCCCCTTAATGACCATCACCAATACTCTAAGGGACCTAATAAGCCCAAACAAAATCAATCTAAGGGGGGTCCCCGACCTAAGCCATATGGTAAGAATAAAGCACAATATAACAATCAAAAAGGAGGGGAATCTTACAACACAAGACCGCACGATGAACGGTATGACCAACCCCCCTAGGAGGACCCCTTCAAGAAATGGACATAGGGATTCTGAATATCGTGCCTATAACGATACATATGCAGACTACCGACATAATCAACTATCACCTTATCCCTATTATAATCCTGATTATGGAACCCCCACAGGACAATCATACCATAGCCAGCAATTTAGACCTAATAATTATGATGCTCCCAACCATCATCATTTTTTAGGGAAAGGCTCAGGCAGAAAAAGAAGCCTAAGACAAGAGGAAAGCGAGGAGGAGTCAGGTCTAATAGACAAAAGAAGAAAAATGTAACTAACATTGGCATTTTTAATCTCAGTGGTCAGACCCTTACGGATAAAGAACTGGAGCTCCTCAATAGAGGCCTTAAATTTGCCCCTCCAGCGAAACTCAATAAATTCAATACATTTATTGATATACAGAAATTCATTCATAAGTTATCTCTGAAAAGATATTTCCTTAGCAATCCAATAAGCAGAATTCCCCAAAATACAGGCAACACGGGTTTTATAAACACGAAATTAAGAAATGCGTCACTTTTTAATCCACAGGCCCATTCTCACATTAGCATTTTCAAAAATATGGTCATTAAGGACCTAGATAAATTGCAAGTGAGAAAATGGAACAACAAACCATATGACCGTAAGCAGATCGACACCATGACTAAAGATTTACTTGAAAAAAAGGATCTGGTGATTCGACCTGCCGACAAAGGGGGTGGAGTAGTTGTAATGAATAAAGGGGATTATATGTCCCAAGTACAAAATATTCTTGATGATAAAGATACATATATGGAACTACAGAGAAATCCTATGTTAGCATATTAAAAAAACTTTAAAATCTCTAATTAAAAAAGGATCGGATCAGAGTATTCTCAATAAAAAAGAAAGGGATTACCTATGTCCTACGGCCCCTAGGCTTCCCATACTCTACTGCCTACCCAAGATCCATAAAGATCCCAAAAACCCCCCGGGTCGCCCAATAGTAAGTGGAATAGGTTCACTCTGTTCCCGTGTTGGTGAATATCTAGATCTTTTTCTACAACCTTTAGTTTGGAAAACACCATCCTTCCTTAAAGATTCAAAACAGGTACTGATGGATATAAAAGACATCCACATAAGCAGTCACACTCTACTAGTCACAGCGGATGTGTCAGCATTGTATAGTAACAAAGCATGAGGATGGTTTAAATGCTGCTGAGTTTTATCTTAATGAAGCCACTGAGATCTCACATCCTCAAAAGAGTTACTTGCTAGAACTATTGGAATTTGCAATGCAACACAACTACTTCTGGTTTAATGCCAAATATTATCTACAGCGGACAGGAGTTGCCATGGGCGCGAAGTTTGCGCCGAGTCTGGCAAACCTCTTTATGTCAAGATGGGAAGAGGACATAATATATTCCAGAGACTGGTCGCATTTAATTTTTTATCGAAGGTTTATTGATGACATCCTACTTCTCTGGGAGGGTGACATATTTACGTTGAACAACTTTTTTACCACCCTCAACCATAATAATAATAACATCAAACTCACTTTCCAGTATAGCAACAGTGAGATTAATTTTCTGGACTTAACTTTATGCAAGAATGGGGAATACATTTCCACTAAGACCTTCTTTAAAGTAACAGATAGGAATAGTTATATTCCTAAAGATAGTTGCCACCTCCCCAGATGGCTAGACAATATACCGAGGGGCCAATTTCTCCGTGTCCGGAGGAATTGTACGGAAATAGATGACTATAGAACACAGGCTAACATACTCAAAGGGAGATTCATTGAGAAAGGCTATGACGAGATTATCTTAGAAAGGGAAATTACTGAAGTGGCTGATATTGATAGAACGAATCTCCTGACGTCCAGAAGTAAAGTTCAAACAGAGAGGAAATGTCCCTTTATCACCAACTTCTCAACACAACACAAGGAAGTGGCCAATATTATTAGAAAAAATTGGAACATTTTAAAAAATGACCCGGTTTTGGGTGAAACCCTTCCTGATCGACCGGAAATTACTTACCGGAGAGCCCCAACATTAAGAAACATGCTAGCTCCTAATATTGTCAACCCCCCTAAGCCTCTTACATTTGGTTTCCTCAACACCAAGGGATTTTTTCCCTGCAATAAATGCATGTTATGCACCTTTAATGGCATTCATAAAAGATCTGTGAAAACTTTTAGTTCAAACATAACTGGCCAATCCTATGACATACAATCAACTATTACTTGCTACAGTTCCCATGTAGTATATCTCCTGAGTTGTACCTGTGGCAAGCAATATGTAGGACGAACGACAAGGAGATTGAGAGACAGGTTACGTGAGCACCTGTCTAACATCAAAAAAGGTTTTAAGGATCACTCACTGTCCATGCACTTTCGTCAACATCACAACAGGAACCCACACGCACTTAAATTCATAGGCATTGACATGGTTAATAAGAATTGGAGAGGCACACATAAGAGAAGAGCCGTTTCAATGCTAGAAACGAAGTGGATTTTTTTGTTACACACCCAAGCACCACAAGGGCTAAACGTAGAGCTAGATGTAAACTGCTTCATCGATACCAGCTAATTTATTACTATCAAGGTGTTCTTTACGGGTGGCTTTATTCATTTGATCACTATACCAGTCGATAGTCCATACGCGAACCATCGTAGTAGGGGACAGGCTTTTTGGATTGCTACCAGTCTTCGATACATTTTTCTTTCATGATTTTTATGTTCATTTTCATATGGATTTTTACTTTTATTTATTCGAATTTTAATGAGGTTATTTTTTCCTACCTTTTTAGCTTTATATAAGGTTGTTTTATCATATGAATATATTTAACTATCTGCACCCATTCGTTTGGGGAGATGTGAAACGTTAATCTCATATGGTTCATAGTACTGTTTTTAGTGACCAGTATTAACCTTTTTATCTGCTATGGATTGTTCTGATTGGATATCAAATCCAATTTTGGATTTCATTATGAATAGATTTTCTGCCAATGGTGTGTAGACCATTTATTACATGTATATTACACATTAATGCCAGCGGATTATTACTCCTATTTATCATGGAGTGATATAGGTTGAGTGGCATGTTGGAGGAAATACCCTAACCATCCACAAGATGTCACTATCCATAAAATCTCCATTAGACTATGTTTATAGTTTTTTATATATACACTTTTATTTCCATATTTGATGTCTCTTATGTCCTAAGCTCACCCTCAATAAAATGCATTGTGAGCTTATTGTAAAGTAAGTAAAGAGAATCCTCGATGCTCCTGATGCTGGGCGTCTGCTAAGGAGGCTTTCTGGTATGTATACACTGTGGCACCAACAAAATAGCATCCGCGAACTCTCATTGCGCATGCGCGAATGCCTTCCCTATTTATGAACTCTTGGAAAATGGCCGCGAGCGCTCACTGCGCATGCGCGAAAGTCCGATTTCCGTCTATGTACTCAAATCACTGGGAAAATGGCCGCTAAGTCACTAGTGCGCATGCGCGAACCGGAATCGGCGACGCAGGATTGCACAATTGCGCGCCAATTACCTCTCTATATAAGCACAATCATTTACCATGGGCACACTCCCTCTGAGGAAGTGTTATTCACACGAAACGCGTTAGGGAGGTGCCCCTGACCTGTGTATCCATACCACAAGGCTATCCTGACTGACACCCTGGTGGCCAGACTCTGTTTTGGATGTAAGTTTACCCTTAAATTGTACGTGCTGTAAGTTTTGCTTATTAAAGATATATTACACTATCAGAGGCTTCTCTGGGTCTCATCTATTGCATGGGAGCCCGCTTTTGAAGGTTACGTTTATTTGGGAATGATGTGTGATCACCCCCTCCCCCGCTGATGATCTTTCTGGTGGATGACTTACCATTATACCTGGATTGATGACATCTGGTGGCCAACCTGCAGATGACATCCTCCTAATATTGCAAGTCCAGAGCACCAGGAGCGGGTCTTAATTGCTCCATGCGCATCTCTTGCGCTATCTGGTTAGTGCATTATTTGTACAATCACGAGATCACAAGAGTCACGAATATCTTTGAACATGGATTATTGGGACAATTGCACCTATCACTTTATCTCACCATGCAATATGGACTGAGTTTTTTCATTTAAGTTATTATGCTATTCATGTTCTGATTTTCCGCCTGTTCATACTAACTTTAATAGCACTGCATATCTTATTTTACATGACACATTTACTGACAGAGAAATTTTTTTACTGACAACTTGAAAAATGACAGAATAGAATAATGGCACTCAAACACATTTTGCCGCAATTTGGAATCGTGGCCAGAATTGTGGGCATTCTGTTTGTGATTTCAAATTGCGAAATTATGAATGTGAACAGGCCTAAATGAACATGAGTGCATATTGCTGTGACCTTGATTCTTGGCTTCAATTTTAACTTGACATGTCAAGTGTCAGAGGTGGCGCCATCTGTTCTGTCAAACTTGCCCAATGAAGTCAATGGGACTGCACTGCAGCCACAAGCCAAAGACTGGCTTTTGATCGTGATGCAGTACTTCACTGCAAAATTCCAATTTGTCTGGAAAAAAAATTGACATTCAGGAGCCAGCATCGCCTCCTGAATGTCTGCAAGCTGCCTCTGCAAAGAGACCCACTGTGGATCGCTTTATAAAGCAGTGGTAGGGTCTGCAGCAAGTGTGAAAGAGGCCTAAGGCCTGGTTCACACCAATGAGTTTTTAGTGCTTTTTGCAGAAACACACTACAGCCTATTTAACATGGTTTCCTGTGGGACATGTTCACATCTATGCGTTTTTGGAAAGGGTCAGGGACATTTTTTAAATGCAAAAAGTAGCATTTTTGCTAAAATAGAGATCAATGAAAAAGCTGCTGACACGCATGTGGTGTGTTTTTGCTGCATTTTGTCATGTTTTTACTGTGTTTTGCATTTTTGTTTCTGCCCAGCGAGAAAAAAATGTTCACTTTAAAAAAAAAAAAAAAAAAAAGCTGCAAGAAAAACACAAAATGCAGTAAAGATGCACAGGTAAAAAAAAGAGGTATAGACTCCAGAGAGAGCGATATCATTTCCCCGGTACAAATCATTAGTAAGACCTCATCTGGAATATGCAGTTCAGTTTTGGGCACCAATTCACAAAAAGAACATTGGGGAACTGGAGAAAGTACAGAGAAGGGCAACCAAACTGATCAGAGGCATGGAGGAGATCAGCTATGAGGAAAGAATAGAGGAACTCAATTTATTCTCTCTGGAGAAGAGGAGAATAAGGGGGGATGTGATCTCCATGTATAATACATAAGGGGGGGAATATGATCTCCATGTATAATACATAAGGGGGATATGATCTCCATGTATAATACATAAGGGGGGGATATGATCTCCATGTATAATACATAAGGGGGATATGATCTCCATGTATAATACATAAGGGGGGGATATGATCTCCATGTATAATACATAAGGGGGATATGATCTCCATGTATAATACATAAGGGGGGATATGATCTCCATGTATAATACATAAGGGGGATACGATCTCCATGTATAATACATAAGGGGGGATATGATCTCCATGTATAATACATAAGGGGGGATATGATCTCCATGTATAATACATAATACCACTCCCCCTTAAAGTGTTACTAAACCACGGACCCTGCATTCACTATATCCGCTCTCCCCGGACCCCGCATTCACTATATCCGCTCTCCCCGGACCCCGCATTCACTATATCCGCTCTCCCCGGACCCCGCATTCACTATATCCGCTCTCCCCGGACCCCGCATTCACTATATCCGCTCTCCCCGGACCCCGCATTCACTATATCCGCTCTCCCCGGACCCCGCATTCACTATATCCGCTCTCCCAGGACCCCGCATTCACTATATCCGCTCTCCCCGGACCCTGCATTCACTATATCCGCTCTCCCCGGACCCTGCATTCACTATATCCGGTCTCCCCGGACCCTGCATTCACTATATCCGCTCTCCCCAGACCCTGCATTCACTATATCTGGTCTCCCCGGACCCTGCATTCACTATATCCGCTCTCCCCGGACCCTGCATTCACTATATCCGCTCTCTCCGGACCCTGCATTCACTATATCCGCTCTCTCCGGACTCTGCATTCACTATATCTGCTCTCTCCGGACTCTGCATTCACTATATCTGTGTAGACATGCTGTGGCTGCAGTGCTTTGCTTCACGGCTGTGGCAGGATTTTCTACATAAAGATAGACAGCCCTGACATGAACCCTTTGCAGTCTGCTGCTGTCTGTCCTTGCCAAATGTGTGAACTAGCTCCTAGGACTCTGCTCTTACCAGTCAGTGCTGGTGCATCGCTTGAGTTAGTCTGCACTGGTTCATACACTTTAGCCCCTGTGTGTTCCTGAATTTGAGTTGGGTTCTTCTCTCTTGCATATTCTGATCCGACCTGTTTTGACTTCACCTTCTGTTCCTGTCTGTTTTGTATGTATGTAGGTTTATTCTGTGACCCTGGTTATGACTCCTGTCTGTTTGTTGTGTACTGGCACCTTGTCCATAGATGTCAACCTATTGAGAAGCTCACTACACTGGTTAGGTAGCAACAAAAAGTTGCTGTAGGCTGTTTAAATATATAGCGTAGCTAAGCTGATTAATGCTCCATGTACACTGCAGCTGATAATCTCACATTTAGGAGCTGCTCAGCGTTTTTTTCAGCAGCCCCTGAACTCTCCCTAATGTTTTCCTATGTGTCCATGTACACATCGTCGTTTACAGTCATTTACAGGCATTTGAGTTTACAGTCGCTTTTTTGAACACAGAAAACTTACATTCAGCAGTTGATTTTATCAGTGTTTCAAATGCAAAACACGGCTAAATGCGGCAAATCATGTTTATATGCGTTTGAAATTTTTTTTTAACTCTTCCAGTTCCCAATGCTGTCCAGAGCCTTTTTTCATCATGAAAAATGCATGCAAAGAGTTTTCAAGGTACTCAAATGGACAAAACACTGAACGCAGGATGTTCCTACCAAGCTTGGCACACATTGTAATGACCAATTCACACCTCAGACCTCTCCCACCCTTGGAAACAAAAGATATGTTATGTTAATGACCATTCACACCTCAAATTCCTCATGAAGACCCCCTTCCAGGTGACCTTAATGACTCCCTCCACCAGACACCTTTCCCACCCTTGGAAACAAAGGAAATGTTAATGAGCAACACACACCTAATTATCTCAACACATACTGCTGTCTCTGCTTCTACTCTCAGTATTTCTCTGAAACAGTCTGAAATAGTTAATAATTTACCACTTTTCAGTGCATTCTGGGTATTTGGGAGGTTCTCCTCTGCTTATCTTAAAAAAAAAAACGATTCTAAACGCAAACGCACATAAATGCGCATAAACACGTTATGCAAACGCGGCTAAGCAGACTTTTTTTTACCTACGTTTTCCAGCAGTCAGTTTTCATCGTTCAGAAGTGTCCCGTGTACATGGGGCCTACATATAGTGCAAAGCTAAGTTGATTAAGGGCCCATGTACACTGCAGCTGATAAACTCACGTTTATTTGCTGTTCAGAGTTTTTTTCAGCAGCCCCTGAACTCTCTCTAATGTTTTCCTATGTGTCCATGTACACATCTTCGTTTACAGTCGTTTACAGGCAGTTGAGTTTACAGTCGTTTTTTGAACGCACCAAACTTGCGTTCAGCAGTCGATTTTATCAGCGTTTCAAACACAAAACTTTTCCCACCCTTGGAAACAAAAGAAATGTTAATGAGCAACTCACACCTAAGCTAATCTGAACACATACTGCTGTCTCTGCTGCTACTCTCTGTATTTCTCTGAAACAGTCTGAAATAGTTAATAATTTACCACTTTTCAGTGCATAAACACGCTACGCAAACGCGGCTAAACAGACGTTTTTTAACTTAAGTTTTCCAGCAGTCACTTTCCATCATTCAGAAGTGTTCCGTGTACATGGTGCCTTAGGGGCATGAATGCTGCAAAACCTAATTACAAAGATCTCCCAATGCAGATGTTTTAGAAATGACCGACATATGTGGCTTACTAAATAGTCTTCGTCATGGGGTCAGTGCTCCAGTCTTCTTCAAACTCTCCATACAAAATGCATTCACTATATCCAATCTCCCCGGACCCTGCATTCACTATATCCGCTCTCCTCAGACCCTGCATTCACTATATCTGGTCTCCCCCGACCCTGCATTCACTATATCTGGTCTCCGCAGAGCCTGCATTCACTATATCTGGTCTCCCCAGACCATGCATTCACTATATCTGGTCTGGCTGGACCCTGCATTCACTATATCTGGTCTCCCCGGACCCTGCATTCACTATATCCGGTCTCCCCGGACCCTGCATTCACTATATCAGGTCTCCCCGGACCCTGCATTCACTATATCAGGTCTCCCCGGACCCTGCCTTCACTATATCCGGTCTCCCCGGAGCCTGCATTCACTATATCCTGTCTCCCCGGATCCTGCATTCACTATATCTGGTCTCCCCGGACCCTGCATTCACTATATCAGGTCTCCCCGGACCCTGCATTCACTATATCAGGTCTCCCCGGACCCTGCATTCACTATATCAGGTCTCCCCGGACCCTGCATTCACTATATCAGGTCTCCCCGGACCCTGCATTCACTATATCAGGTCTCCCCGGACCCTGCATTCACTATATCTGGTCTCCCCGGACCCTGCATTCACTATATCTGGTCTCCCCGGACCCTGCATTCACTATATCTGGCCTCCCACAGAACATGGACGAGCAATTATTTTAGTAAATATGAACTGTAAAATACCTTTTCTCTTAGAGCAGTCTTATGACTTCTATCAGTGCCCAGCAGAGCACATGTTAAAGTTTGTTGGAGGAGTTTTCATTCTGCTCTAGGAGGATGCAGAACCACTGACCCTCTGGACAGTGCTGACTGCCCCTATGCTGATCACACGCACTCTCCCAAGGAAAAAACCGATTTCTAGCAATACACACCAAACTGTGCACGTGCAGAGTGACCCCACATGATATGTCTTATCAGGAGATAAGAGGGGGACACTGGAAGAAGGGGAGGATCAAAGAAGTCAGGATCAAACATCCTTCTTACACAATGCGGAGGATTAACCCCTTAGGTCCCACAGTGAGTTTAACAAGCATGCATTACTGCATCTACAGACTGATTGTACTGCTGTGGGTGTAGTTACACTTTAAGCTGCGAAGGAAGGGGTGTAGACATGCTGTGGCTGCAGTGCTTTGCTTCATGGCTGTGGCAGGATTTTCTACATGCAGATAGACAGCCCTGACATGAACCCTTCGCAGTCTGCTGCTGAATGCTCAAAGTCTCTGCTATATAACACAGCTGTGCTCTGCCTGGGGGTTCACTGAACAGAAAGAGTAATATATGTGCCATTGTTGGTTTTAGTAGGATCAAAATAAACCCCATCATTGGTGTAAGAAGAAATAACAGAAACTCTGTCTTTGGGGTCAGTTGGAATCCAATAAACCCGTATCATTGGGGTCAGTAGGAATACAATAAACCCGTATCATTGGGGTCAGTAGGAATCCAATAAACCCGTATCATTGGGGTCAGTAGGAATCCAATAAACCCGTATCATTGGGGTCAGTGGGATTAAAAAATGTGCCGTCTGCTGAGAGAGTTTGAGAAAAATTAAGGGTAAAGAGACGAGAAAGTGCAAGTAAAATGAGCCCAATCATTGGTGTCAGTGGGAATAAAATGAGCCCAATCATTGGTGTCAGTGGGAATAAAATGAGCCCAATCATTGGTGTCAGTGGGAATAAAATGAGCCCAATCATTGGTGTCAGTGGGAATCCAATAAACCCGTATCATTGGGGTCAGTAGGAATCCAATAAACCCGTATCATTGGGGTCAGTAGGAATCCAATAAACCCGTATCATTGGGGTCAGTAGGAATCCAATAAACCCGTATCATTGGGGTCAGTAGGAATCCAATAAACCCGTATCATTGGGGTCAGTAGGAATCCAATAAACCCATATCATTGGGGTCAGTGGGATTAAAAAATGTGCTGTCTGCTGAGAGAGTTTGAGAAAAATTTACGGTGAAGAGACGAGAAAGTGCAAGTAAAATAAGCCCAATCATTGGTGTCAGTGGGAGTAAAATAAGTCCCAATGTTAGTATCAATGGGACCAAAAATCATTGGCATTCAGTGTGAGCAAATCAAGCCTTAATCATTGGTGTTACTGTAATAAAATATGATTGCTGGTGTCATTGGGAGTAAAATAAGTACCAATCAATGGTGTCATTGTATTATTATTACTACAGGTACTTATATAGCGCCTTCAATTTACACAGCACTTTACATATATATTGTACATTCACATCAGTCCCTAACCCTCAAGGGGCGTACAATCTAAGGTCCCTAAATCACATTCATACATACACATATTAGGGCCAATTTTGACAGGAGCCAATTAACCTACCAGCATGTCTTTGGAGTGTGGGAGGAAACCGGAGTACCCAGAGGAAACCCACGCAGGCACAGGGAGAACATGCAAACTCCAGGCAGGTGGTGCCGTGGTTGGGATTCAAACCAATGACCCTAGTACTGCCAGGTGGAAGTGCTAACCACTTAGCCACTGTGCTGATAAAATAGGTCCCATCATCTGTCTCCATGAATAAAAATAAGTGTCAATCATGGTGTCAGTAAAATAAGTCCCAAGCTTTGCTATCATTGGGAGCAAAATAAATAGCA
This sequence comes from Staurois parvus, assembly GCF_062004578.1. NCBI lineage: Eukaryota > Metazoa > Chordata > Amphibia > Anura > Ranidae > Staurois > Staurois parvus. Next base: position 1,539,843 of record NW_028318068.1, read on the forward strand.
ATTATTAGTTTCAGTAGAGCACAAAAAAATGAACTCCAGCCCAATGTTTGTGTTTAGGGGTCAACTTATCAGATCTCACTCCCCGGCAATGCTCTGTCCGGCCAGTCTTGCTGTGACCATTGGGCAGGAGGTCGCATCTCCAACACAGTGCCAGCCCAAATGCAGTGCCAGGTGCTTGGATATTACACAGCAATCTTTGAGGTTCTGCCAATCTCACAAGAGACTGGCATTTGGCCAAACCTGGAACAGTAACCCACCTCATTGACTGGCCACGTTTTGCACTCACTACATGCTGTATCCATTTTGTGATGTCCATCAACCACACCCTGACTCATGCATCTGCTCACTGGGATTACCTGCTGATTAGATTGATGACCCACCATATTGGAAGCAGCCTCTGAGACACCACTTGATAGGGGAAGTTACCTCTAAGTCAGGGGCGTATTTGCTGCGAGGCAAACAAGGCACTTGCCTAGGGCGGAACTTTTCAGGAGGGCGGCGCCGAGCCTCCGAAGAAGGGATGTCAGTGATGTCATTTAGTACAGCAGAGGAATACAGTGAGGAGTGGCAGAATCAGCCGCCCCTGGACAGTGTCGTCCTCTGGGATCATCACTCAGTCCTGGCTCTCCACCACCATCCACTGCGTAAAGCTCCAACACTCAGAGCAGCCTACAGCCTGCATGCTGGGAATTGTAGTCCTTCCCCCGCACAGCCTGCCGGGATTGTGACAGGTCGGAGGTGGGGGAAGGACTACAACTCCCAGCATGCAGTGCGGCCAGCCAGGCTGTAGGCTGCTCTGAGGGTCAGAGCTCTCCGCAGTGGATGATGGTGGGGAACCAGGACTGAATGATGATCTCGGACGACGACACTGTCCAGGGGCGGCAGGGATCTCTGTCACAGAGAGGGAAGAGGGAAGGGAAATGCGGCTGTGAGGAGGATTCATACCAGCAGTACATGGCTCCCCCCCTCTGTCTCCGCCCCTCCACCAGGCCTGGTGAGTGATCTCCATCCTACTACTGTGTATACCATGTACCTTCTCACCGCCCATACCACTAACTGACACCTTCTCACCATTCATACCACTAACTGACACCTTCTCACCATTCATACCACTAACTGACACCTTCTCACCATTCATACCACTAACTGACACCTTCTCACCATTCATACCACTAACTGACACCTTCACACCGCTCATACCACTAATGACACCTTCACATCGCTCATACCACCACTGACACCTTCTTGCCGTTCATACCACTGACACCTTCACACTGCTCATACCACTAACTGACACTTTCACACTGCTCATACCACTGACACCTTCACACTGCTCATACCACTAACTGACACCTCACCGCTCATACTATTAACACCTTCACACCGCTCATACCACTAAAAGACACCTTCTCACCGCTCATACCACTAACTGACACCTCACCGCTCATACCACTAACTGACACCTTCTCACCGTTCATACCACTAACTGACACCTTCACATCGCTCATACCACTAATGACACCTTCTTGCCGTTCATACCACTGACACCTTCACACTGCTCATACCACTAACTGACACCTTCTCACCGCTCATACTATTAACACCTTCACACCGCTCATACCACTAACTGACACCTTCACTCCGCTCATACCACTAAATGACACCTTCTCACCGCTCATACCACTAACTGACACCTTCACACCGCTCATACCACTAATGACACCTTCTTGCCGTTCATACCACTGACACCTTCACACTGCTCATACCACTAACTGACACCTTCACACTGCTCATACCACTGACACCTTCACACTGCTCATACCACCAACTGACACCTTCTCACCGCTCATACTATTAACACCTTCACACCGCTCATACCACTAACTGACACCTTCACTCCGCTCATACCACTAAATGACACCTTCTCACCGCTCATACCACTAACTGACACCTTCACATCGCTCATACCACTAATGACACCTTCACATCGCTCATACCACTAATGACACCTTCACATCACTCATACCACTAACTGACACCTTCACATCGCTCATACCACTAACTGACACCTTCACATCGCTCATACAACTAACTGACACCTCGCCGTTCATACCACTGACACCTTCACACTGCTCATACCACTAACTGACACCTTCACACTGCTCATACCACTAACTGACACCTTCACACCGCTCATATCACTAACTGACACCTTCACACCGCTCATATCACTAACTGACACCTTCACACCGCTCATATCACTAACTGACACCTTCACACCGCTCATACCACTAACTGACACCTTCACACCGCTCATACCACTAATGACACCTTTACACCGCTCATACGACTGACACCTTCACACTGCTCATACCACTAACTGACACCTTCACACCGCTCATACCACTAACTGACACCTTCTCACTGCTCATATCACTAATTGACACATTCGCACCGCTCATACCACTAACTGACACCTTCACACCGCTCATACTACTAACTGACACCTCCTCACCACTCACACCACTAATGACACCTTCACACCGCTCATACCACTGACACTTTCACACCGCTCATACCACTGACACTTTCACACCGCTCATACCACTAATGACACTTTCACACCGCTCATACCACTAATGACACCTTCACACCGCTCATACCACTAACTGACACCTTCACACCGCTCATACTACTAACTGACACCTCCTCACCACTCACACCACTAATGATACCTTCACACCGCTCATACCACTGACACCTTCACACCGCTCATACCACCAATGACACCTTTCCGCCGCTCATACCACTAACTGACACCTTCACGCCGCTCATACCACTAATGACACCTTCACACCGCTCATACTACTAACTGACACCTCCTCACCACTCACACCACTAATGACACCTTCACACCGCTCATACCACTGACACTTTCACACCGCTCATACCACTAATGACACCTTCACACCGCTCATACCACTAACTGACACCTTCACACCGCTCATACTACTAACTGACACCTCCTCACCACTCACACCACTAATGATACCTTCACACCGCTCATACCACTGACACCTTCACACCGCTCATACCACCAATGACACCTTTCCGCCGCTCATACCAGTAACTGGCACCTTCACAGAAAGATGTGGTCCACAACTAAGTTCTGCTCAGCAAATGTTGGTGCATTAGAGACAGTGGGGGTGCACTGGAGGGGGGTGTTTATGGTGTTGCTTAGGGCAGCACAAAACCTAAATACCCCAGTGCTCTACATGTATGTGTACCCCAAGCTGTGAACCACCATCTTAGTCAATTGACTGTACTATGCATGACCCCGAGGGGCCTTGGTGACATCAGACAAGGAGGCAAATAATGTTGGGGTTGGTTGTCAAGCAGTGAGCTACTTGATGGCCCTCCCCGAATTTCCACAGTACCCCAGGCAAGAATACATAGAACAGCACAACAACATTGAGGTGATGTCTTGGTGCTTTCTGCTTGAACACCAACCCCAAAATTATTTGCCTCCCAGCCTATAAAACCGTACATAACTCTAGAATACGTTTTTTCTATTGTATATTTAACCGCTTACTGTCCAGGCAAGTTTTTTTATTTTTCACATATGACTTAGAGCCTCTAAAACATTATATATGTTCTGAAAGCAGAGGCCCTGGAGAATAAAATGGTTGTAGCAGCTATTTGTTTATATCACACAACATTTGCACAGCTTTTTATCAACTACAAATTTTCAGGAACAAAATCACCGAAAATGAATTATATTGCACACAAACACAAAGTAATAAAACATTTTTTGCACATTACGAAAGATGATGTTGTGTTGAGTAAATAGATACCTAACATACCAAGACTGGAAACTGAGTGGAAGAAACAGCAGCATACTACAGTTCCTAAAATTATTCTTTAAACACTTCCCGTCCAGCCCATGTATATAAATGGCTGGACGGTGGCAGTGCAGGGTCGGGTGGCCATTTATAAACGTCCTCCCCGCCCCCTGCTTTAGCACGCTCCCTGGGAGCACGCAGCACCGCGATCTGGTGCCCGCTGTGTCCTCCGGAGGGCGCAGTGGAAACCTGATCGTCGTACGGGACCTTTGTGCGAGGTTCCGATCATGTGATCACTGATTGGCCAATCAGTGATCACATGCAGAGTATTAAGCAAGATGTCACTTCTGACATCATTGCTTACTACGTGTTAAATCTGTGAATGATCACCGAGATCACATGGTACAGGGCTATTCAAAACAGCTTTGTACCATGTGACAAGCTGTGACCAATCGCAGCTCACTCAGTAGTTCTCAATGGCTTCAAGAATGCAGCCAGAGAGAAGGAGAAATGATTGCTTTTACAGCCTTTATGGGTGTAAAAGCAATCAGTGTAAAAAAAAAAAAAAATCATCACCCCCCACAAGTAGTACAGTGTCACCATGGTGACACTGTACTGCTAGGGTGACAGTATGTGAAAAAAAAAAAATAATATAAAAAAAAAATAAAAATGTAAAAATAAATTTTAAAAATTATAATTTTTGGTTATAAACTAATTTGGGTTATTTATTTTTTTTACTAGAAAGAATGGAATAAATGTTGGTCAAGATTTATGATGAAATATTATGTATTTGCAAAATGTTATAAGAAAAACTTTTTTTCAAAATTTTGGACATTTCATTTATATAGCAAAACAAATAAAAATCCCAGTGGTGAGTAAATACCACCAAAATAAAGCTTTATCTGTCTCAAAAAAATGCTAAAAAAATTCATATGGGTACAGTGCTGCATGACCGCGCAATTGTCATTCAAAGTGTGATAGCACTGATAGCTGAAAATTGGCCTGGACAGGACGGGGGTGAAAGTGTCCGGACAGGAAGTGGTTAAACACCCTTGCAGGTAACATTGTAGAGTTAATTGTGGCGCAGAATTCTTGCTCTCGCTCTGATGTTCGTGGAGATACTTTACATGTGTGGTGCAGCCGCTGTTCACATAAGCCCACATTTGCATTTGTGTGTATGCATGGGGGGTACGTTTACATTTTTTCTAAAATTATTTTTTATTTTAATAAAATTTATTTACACTTTTTAAACTTTTTTTCGGGAAAATTCCCTACCACCTCAATGGTTTAAGAAACCAGAAGCAACAAATATCTGGTCAGTACCGGTTTTGCTGGTTGTAAACAAGCCATTTCTGACTTGGGGAAAGCATCAGATCAAACCGATCTTGGAGTGACCCAATACTTTTAGAGGGTCTCATAGACAACTGAGGACAACTTTCTGGAACTATTTACAAACCTTCTCTGCAGCACAGTCTAGCCAGCATCTCCTTAGTGTACCACCTCAGACTCTAGATGAACTTCTCCTCTTCACCCAGCAATCTGGAGGTATCCCTGAACAGGGGATATGGTTCCTGTCACTTTAAGAGATGAACAGTCACTGGCAGGTGGCTAATCTGGTTTTCCACCAGAGTGCTCCTTCCCCTATCCACCCAGGGGGGTGTAGGTGTACTCAGATCCTTTCCTTGTGGGTTGGTGGCTGCTACCAGGCCTATCAGCTTGGCCACTCCTTCCCTGCCATACAGGTGGTTCTTTCTTAGGGGGCCAGTGAGCTCTGAGCTTTAATCCTTTCTAGCTCCAGGCATGCAGGTATGCCCCATCATACTGGGCCTCCTCGCAGCTTCATTCCTTCAACCTCACATCTTCCTCTTTATCTTCCACCAGCTCTCTCCAACTCTCTTGCCACTAAGCAGGTTCTAACACTTTTAAGGGTGTCCAGCCCCTTGCCAAGCCTTCTGTTGGTCCCTCAAGAGTGAAGCCAGCCACTCCTCAAATCCACCCATTGCCTCTAGAGCTTTCCTCCAAAGCCCTAGACCAGGGGGAAATTCCAGAGAAGCTGGCCTACAGAGCCTCTCAGCTCCTGACCATAATTTGAACGTCTGGCTATTACACCTAGGCTGCTACTCAGTCTCCCTGACTAACAATTAAATACTAGCTTCCCCTAGCTAAACTAGGAGGGAGCTACATATATATTCCTTGATTGCGGTACATGCACTGATGAGAATGCAGCATTCCTCTTGTGCATGGGTGAAATTTAAATGGAAGGTTGTGAAACATCTAAAGGGAAGTTTTGAAAAAGGGGAGGTACTGGGAGTTGGGTAGGGCGTGGATCCAAGGGATAATGCTCAAAGACGGGTAGGGGCAGAGGGAGACATGGGGTAACTCAGAAGTGGAGAGTACCTGCACCTATTCTTTGAGAAAAAAAGCCTTGCTATATAATATAAAATGTTTATTTTTAACATACCCACAGCTACTTTTTGTGCATGGCACCTTTGAAATCCCATTCACACTAATCGTATTTGCACTCTTTCACAGCCTCTCTTTATTTTTACTCCAGAGGAACTGTTGAAGTGATTTTCAGGTCTCAGGGAACCCCTGCAAAAACTAATTCATTGGGGGTCAATGGGGAAAATGCCCCTTTACAGTTGTAGTCAAAATGGCACCCTCACAGATAGCTAGAAAGATAACGGACGTCATGACATTTACTTTACCAAGTGGTGTTGACCCTGAAACTATGCAGACACCATACAATGGAAGGCCAATTAACTACAGCTCAGGGAACCCCTAGAGACCTCTGGAGGAACCCTGATTGAGAAAGACTGCTCTGTTGAACAGGTCATAAAATGTCTAGAGTTTTTCTTGTACCTAATAATTGAGCTTTTATTTGTTTTTGTTGATCTGTTTCTATTCTTTTTTTTAAGATCCATAATATTTTGCTATGGTGCATCTCGCGGTCACACCGGAGTCTGCCTTAGCAGATGAACCAGTGAAGATCAAAGCCTGGGGCCTTCCTCCACATCAAATTGTTACCATTAGAGCATGGATGAAAGATGACAGAGGAGAGATGTTTTACTCTAGAGCTTTCTATATAAGTGATGATAAAGGAATAGTGGATCTTCAGCAATCCCCAGCCACTGGTGGAGACTTTCATGGGCTTCATCCAATGGGACTTTTCTGGTCTCTAAAGTCAGTTACTCCACACCTCAGGTTGATCAAGCGGGATGTGATGGGAAGTCCCTTTGAGATTCACCTGGAACTCTACGGTCAGCTGGAGCTTTATACTAAGCCAGAAAGTTCTCCTGAAGCTACTGCGTGTCTGAAAAGATGGTATGTGGCTCCTGAGGTCCAGAGATTGCAAGTCCGAGAAGGGCGACTTCGGGGAGCTCTCTTCATTCCTCCAGGCAAGAAATTCTTGTTGAGATTTCTATCAACAGAAATCCTCTCTGCCATTTTATGAAAACATCATAAGATTAAGTAGATGAGTTCCATACTGTTGAAGCGATGTGACTGCAGATAGGAGTCTGTTTTACTCAGCAGCTGATATCATAACAATGACCCTATATATATTATTATACAGGATTTATATAGCGCCAACAGTTTGCTCAGCGCTTTACAATATAACGGGAGACAATACAGCAACAATACAGTTCAATACAAGAGGGATAGGAGGGCCCTGCTCCTCGGAGCTTACAATCTAGGAGTCTGTTTGTGTGTGTATATATATATATATATATATATATATATATATATATATATATATATATTTATCTTGATGCATAGGCATTTTTGTACTTTCCCAGTATTTGTAGAGTATCAAAAGTCTGCATTGTATGTGACTTTAAATGGTGGCATACGGATTCCCTTCTTGATTATAATGGCACTCAAGTTATGATTCCAGATGTCCTACCACTTAATTATATGCTCAAGCTTTGTATCAAAAGACATATTAATGGTGCACAGTTCACAGATCTAGAACAATAGCATAGTGCAGGGGTGTCCAAACTTTTTTCAAAGAGGGCCAGATTGGATGAAGTGAACATGGTGGAGGGCCGAACATTTTTCCGAACATTCTTTGAACCATTACAATTAAATGCAAATAAATTATTTTATGCCAAGTTAATTGCAAACGACATACTTTTCATTTCATAACATTAAGATCAACTGACAGCTGAGTTTTCACAATGTATTGAAAATAAATTTAAAAAAAACTTACCTGCACTAATGTGAAGGGTGAAAAAGGTAGCTGGAGCTGACATCTCTGTTCGGCAGCCGGGAGGGGAAGAGAAACACACTTCACGCTGGAAGCCCGGCCCTGACGTCACCACCCTCTGTCGCTCCCAGCACGGTGCAGTCACGCATGCGCACTGCTCTCAAGCAGAAGACTGTCTGCCACAGAAGGGAGGGCCGTGCGACAGCCGCATTTACACAGACCAGGGAGAACGCGCCGCAGTCAGGCATGCGCACTGCCCTCTGCTCTCAAGCAGAAGACTGTCTGCCATAGAAGGGAGGGCCGTGGGAGGGCCACATTACACAGAGCAGGGAGGGCTGTTGGAGGGCCGTATTAAACCGACCCCGGGGCCGTAAATGGCCCGCGGGCCGGACTTTGGACATGCCTGGCATAGTGTCTACTATCGATCTATATCCTTGTTCGCAATGTTTTTTTTGGCCAAATTGTTTTCCTGTTTCCATATTTCTTTGTATGGGCCCCAAAGTTAGGACCTGATCTTTTACTGTGCCCACAGAATAAAGAGCCTCAACTACATAAAAGGAAACAAGGGTACCATCATCCAAAATGACTATATAGGAGCTAAAGGGGAATAACTATCTCGGTACCCATTAACAGCAAAATAAGATAAAAAGATATAATTTTATTGATACAAAAATTTAAAAATTTGTCAAACATATATATCAGGGGTCCCCAAACTTTCTAAATAAAGGGCCAGTTTACTTTTCTTCAGACTTTAGGGGGGTGGGGGCGGAGTGTGACCAATGGGAATAGAAAATGTTCTGGCATCAATGAGGGTAAACAAGTCCCCATCTTTAGTGTTAGGGGAGGAATAGTGCCCCAACATTGGTGTCAGTGGGAGGAATAGTGCCCCAACATTGGTGTCAGTGGGAGGAATAGTGCCCCAACATTGGTGTCAGTGGGAGGAATAGTGCCCCATTGTTGGTGTCATTGGGAGAAATAATACCCCATTGTTAGTGTCAGTGAGAGGAATAGTGCCTCAAGGGCAGGATGAAGGCAAGCAAAAGGCCACATACGGCAGTTTAGGGGCCACTGATGTGCATGAATTCATATAAAACTACATGATATACCAGCATGGTGTGATGAATTATATAAATTATTGTAACTCTGCCACCTAAGATGATATAGCCATGGGGGGGGGGGGGGGGTACATGTTGACTCCTCTACATGTTTTGCGGACATAATCCACTTCTTCAGGAGGAAAAGTCAAGATATACTCTGCCCATAGATAGAATCAAACTTCCACAGAGTGTAAGGTATGTCTTAAAGTGCTATACATACACATTACATATATAAAATGGTGTTTATATCCTCTATAGAAGTGTTCCACTTTGCTCACCTGTGACAGGAGTAGAGACTCAATACCTGCCAATAGTGCCATCTCTATCTCATGAATAAGAGTGGCTAATGCAGCACAAACTTTGATACATTTCCATATAAGTGATATCACCATGGCTTTTTTTTTTAGAGAATAGGTGCAGGAATTCAACCATGCCCCGTCCACTACCAAACCTTCCCCAGGGAGGAGAGCACACCAAATCAAATGGTGGGAGGGTCTTAAAAGGGCATTAAATAACAGGAGTACACTACATACAGAATGCAGAGTTCAGGAGTGTGCTGCATACAGTGTGCTTGGTTCAGGAGTGAGCTATGTACAGAGTGCAGGGTTCAGGAGTGAGCTATGTACAGTGTGCTTGGTTCAGGAGTGAGCTATGTACAGAGTTCAGGGTTCAGGAGTGCGCTATGTACAAAGTGCAGGGTTCAGGAGTGAGCTATGTACAGAGTTCAGGGTTCAGGAGTGAGCTATGTATGTGCAAGGTTCAGGAGTACTCTACATGCAGAGTGTAGAGCTCAAGGGTGCACTATGTAAAGAGTGTACAGATCAGGAGTGTTCTACATACAGAGCGAAGAGAGTAGACGTGTGCATTTCGTTTTGTATCGAATCAATTTTTGTCCAAAAATTTTATTTTTGGAGATTCAGATGTATACAAATCTCCAAATGGACATAGTAATGAATGTCAATGAATCTGAAAAAAGTTATAACGATATTAACGAATTGTTTCATTTGGATGATATCACATGATAGTGATAGTACCGTGTTTCCTCGAAAATAAGACATCCTCCGAAAATAAGACCTACTTACAGGTTTCCTTCTGGGTGAAATATAAGGCATCCCCCCGAAAATAAGGCCCCCCTAGGCTCTGTCTCGTAATGAAAATTAATTTACCGTAAACTGGTTGCTAGGGCCGCCCCGACTGGCGTCTAGCAACCAGTGACATCACTGCTGTGTGGAGGCGGAGCGGAGGTCGAAGTGAGCGGGAGAGATATGCGTGTAGAAGAACAGGAGGATCAGAGCGGACGGGACGCGGCGAAGGTGGTGAGTGCTGGTCTGTCTCTGGTGACACCGCCCTCATGATGACTGAAGGTTCTCAGTCAGTGGCAGACCCTGCTCCAGCCCAGGTCCAGGCCCCAGCCAGCCCAGTGACAGGCCCCAGGGGGGAAATGTCCGATAAAGGGGTGGGGGGGATGTCTGGTGAAGGTGTTCAGTGGCACAGGGGTGGGGGGAGGGGGATCACTTAAAATGACACAGGAGGATCAGAGAGGGCAATCAAAATGACACAGGAGGATCAGAGGGGGCAATCAAAATGACACAGGAGGATCAGAGGGGGCAATCAAAATGACACAGGAGGATCAGAGGGGGCAATCAAAATGACACAGGAGGATCAGAGGGGGCAATCAAAATGACACAGGAGGATCAGAGGGGACAATCAAAATGACACAGGAGGATCAAAAGGTCTGAACAATGTCTGGAATGACCCATTTTCCTCAGAATTTCAGAGAGAAATGCACTGTAACCAGCATGTACAACATTTGCTGCCTTCCTTCCTTAAATAAGGGCAATAATTGCCACCTGTTTTTCAAAGAATGAATGACGTCACTAATAGAACTCCACACTGCTATTATTTTGAACATGCCCCTTTCAATGAGTGATTCAATGACACAGAATCAGCAGCATGCATGTCATGACTGTTGGGTCTGTTGGATTTCTATTACTCTACTACACCTGCTAGTAAATTATTTGCCATGTAGAAATATCATTTCTACCAAAAACAGTGATTGATCCAGTTAGTGATGTCTGACTGCTATTATTTCAAACACAACTGTATATAGTGCCGTCAATTTACACAGCACTTTACATATATATATTGTACATTCACATGAGTCCCTAACCCTCACGGGGTGTACAATCTAAGGTCCCTAACTCACATTCATACATTAGGCCCAATTTAGACAGGATCCAATTAACCTACCAGCATATCTTTGGAGTGTAGGAGGAAACCAGAGTACCCGGAGGAAACCCATGCAGGCACAGGAAGAACATGCAAACTCCAGGCAGATGGTGCTGTGGTTGGGATTTGAACCAACAATCATTTAGCCACTGTGCATGCCATGTCTGTGATAAAATAAACTTACCTGACTATTGACCATTCCCCCCAGAATGTGAACCACAGGATGGGGATGGGGGGGATGAGGTAACCTAGCTTTATTGCTAAACTTCAGTAGATTAAAGTCAGATTAGTAGCCTGGCTTTGCATTTTGGATAGGCTGTGTAAATCTCAGGAATGCATGGAGAGAAAACAACAAGCCGGTCAAAAAGCTAGCATGTCTGTATTGCAACTCTGTATATGCAGTACTTTAAGTTCAGCTGAACCTTTACCTATAGAATTCAACTTTCTGCTCTCTATCTAGGTGATGGCCCATTCCAAGGAGTCATTGATCTGTTCGGGGGTAATGGCGGCCTCACAGAATTTCGAAGCAGCCTCCTGGCTAGTCGTGGCTTTGCAACGCTTGCTTTAGCTTTTTTTGCTTATGAAGATTTACCAAAGACCCTCAACTCTCTGGATCTAAAATATTTTGAAGAGGCTGCTCAGTTTCTAAGCAGTCATCCAAAAGTAAGTAAAAAATATTACAGGTAGATAAAATTGTATTGTCAGAGAATGCAGCGCTAAATTAAAAAATGTAGATAAAAATAGACAATGTGCAAAATATTCATATAGATGCCCTGTGGAGCGCTCAATAAATAGCAAGTGTAGGACGTCTGTATCGTATGTTGCTCGCATCATTTTATTTAGTTGCATTATGCTCATTATTATTTTTATTACGGAACATATGCTCTTAGTAATCCTTGTCCCTTTGTGTATTTTATTTTTGGTTGCATGTTGTATTATATGTGATGGTTAACTCCTATTTATATGTTTTAACTTGGTTTTCTCATACCATTAGAGGAACACTAATTGATTTTTGCTATCTGGAACTAGTAGCTCCACGTTATGGATATGCTGGCAACTTTGACCAACACACTGGTTATACCAGGCTACAGTAAAATGGTGTCCTTTCTTGCTTTTTCCTTAATAGAAAGATCACTCCATTATCATCCTCTATTTAAAGAAATATTGATATCTGCCTCCCTCTTCCTCATTGTGTGCCATACTGAGGCAATACGAATGATTTTTACATCTTAATCTAGTCGGACAGGACACTGTCATCTACATGTCCGTCCGTTCCTCTGATGTTGTAGTGATAACCAGTAAAATGGCCGCTCCCGTGCATATCGCGCATGCGTGCGGCATACTATAAATTACCTCATTTGGCTAGTGTGCGCTCCCTTTGATAACGTGCTCGTAAGCACGAAACGTGTCAGGGTGGAGCCTAGCTGGTGACGTCACGCCGTTCGGGCCGCGTGGAGGCCGGTGGCCATCTTTAATACTGTTTTTTTGCTGATGTGAGTTTTACTATATGTGTGTATTCATCAAATAAAGTAGAAAATACTGCACTATCAAGATCTTTGCTTGGGCTTGTTTTATTACGAGCCTCCCCTTTTAACCACTTCCAGTCCGGACACTTTTACCCCCTTCCTGACCAGGGCAATTTTCAGCTTTCAGCGCTATCACACTTTGAATGACAATTGCGCAGTCATGCAACACTGTACCCAAATTAATTTTTTACCATTTTTTTGAGACAGATAAAGCTTTATTTTGGTGGTATTTATTCACCGCTGGGATTTTTATTTTTTTTGCTATGTAAATGAAAAAGTCCAAAAATTTTGAACAAAAGTGTTTTTTTTATAAAATTTTGCAAATAAATAATATTTCATCATAAATCTTTGCCAAAATTTATTCCGTTATCTTTTTAGTAAAAAAAACAAAAAAAAACAAATTAGTTTATAACCAAAAATTATAATTTTTTAAACATTTATTTTTACATTTTTATTTTTATTATATTATTGTTTGTTATTTTATTTTTATTTTTTTACATACTGTCACCCTAGCAGTACAGTGTCACCATGGTGACAATGTACTACTTGTGGGGGGTGAGGAAGATTTTTTTTTTTACACTGATTGCTTTTACACCCATATAGGATGTAAAAGAAATCATTTCTCTTTCTCTCTGTGTGCATTCCTGCACTCATTGAGAATTACTGAGTGAGCTGTGATTGGTCAAAGCTTGTCACATGGTACAAGGCTGTTGTGAATAGCCTTGTACCATGTGACCTCTGTGATCATTCACAGATTTCACACGTAGTAAGCAATGATGTCACAAGTGACATCTTGCTTACTGTCAGGGATCCCCTCGATCCCCGCCGCGATGGTCCCGGCGCAGTATGCCGCCCTGTGCAGGGACGCGGGCTCTAGGTCCGGGCCGGCCGCGGCGCGTGAGTTCGCGCATGCGCAATAGGAGCCGCGGCCGCCCGCTGGGCACCAATGGCAGCGCAGGGCGCGATATTTAAACGGCCCTGAGCTGTCATTCAGTGCCTTCTGGTCTTGTCCTTGCCCTGTATCCTGTATCCTGTATCTGAACCTGAACCTGTAAGTTGCTGACCCGGATTGTACCTGACCACTGCTGAATTCTCCTGCCCAGACCCTTGCTTTGCCTGACCTCTCTTCCGCATGTCCCCTATTGGATTTGACCTACTGTTGATGACCTGGCGTGTGACCCGACTATTCTCTGCCCGCTGCCTTGTACCGTGCTGTCCTCCCCGTTACCGACCCGGCTTGCCTGACTCTGCACTTGCTCATCCATCCATCCATCCATCCATTCCTCTCAGCGGGGTTCCCAGACCTCCTCATATCAGGCTCTCTCCCGTGGGAGCCCCTGGCGACCACCCCTACCACTGACGGGTGCCCTCAGAAAGCACGACCTGGTCCCGGGGTACTCCAAGTCCATCCCCACCATCAGGGGCTCTGGTGAACAAGTACTCTGGGACTTAGACTCCGTGCGCTGGGGACGCCTGATTAGTGGAGTGCTAGTGGTGTCGCCAGGCGGTCCCTTACAGTACCAGAAGGCCATGACTGAGCCTAGAGGAGGGCCCTCCCCGCTGGAAGAAATTTGCAGGCATCTATCTAACCTGACGCAGGCCGTAGCAGCCCTGCAGGATAAATGCATGCAGCTGGAGCACCGCTTCCAGACCTGCTCCATATCTGACCCAGCCCCACAGGCCCCAGTTTCTGCACCCCCGGCTGCTCTTGAGCCAGCATCAGGGGCCTCCGCCCCGCTACCTATGGCGGAACCCCGGGTACCCCTACCGGAGCGTTTTCACGGGGACCGCTCACGCTTCAGGTCATTCCGTGAGTCCTGCCTCCTATTTTTTGAACTTCAACCCCGTACCTTTTTGACCGAATCAGTGAAGGTGGGATTTATAATCTCACTGTTGCAGGGCGAACCCCAAGATTGGGCCCATCGGTTAAGGGGAAACAATGACCCACACCTAGGAACAGTCAAGGACTTCTTTGAGGCGATGGCCATCCTATATGATGACCCGCAGCGGGCTGCTTCTGCCGAAGCAATCTTATACACACTCCGACAGGGCCGTCGGGCGGCCGAGGAATACGCCTCAGATTTTAGGCGCTGGATGGGGGACACTCGTTGGAACGAGTTTGCTTTGTTGCACCAGTTCCGCATGGGGCTATCAGAACCCCTAAAGGATGAGCTGGCCCGGGTAGAGGTTCCTGAGTCATTAGAGGATCTAATTGCCCTGACGATAAAGATTGACCGACGACTGCGGGAACGCAGGTTTGAGAGGTCCGGCCAGGGTTGTGGAAACAACTGGGGTCCATTCCTAGGCCCCAGCCAACCACCTAGACCAAGTATCCAGAATCCACTCCCAGGAGATGTTCCAGAACCCATGCAACTAGGCCTGGCTCGACCCAAATTATCGCCAGAAGAACACCAGCGGAGACGCTCGCAGAACCTCTGCCTCTACTGCGGGGAAGCCGGTCATATGGTACGATCCTGCCCTCAGAAAATGAGTAAGTGTACCTCTTTTTCTTCCTTGTCTATTGGCAATGTCAGTCCTTCCCAATACTTAGTTGTACCCCTCTCCTTTCAGCTCCCCGAAAGGACCGTGGAAGTGACAGCCATAATTGATTCGGGGGCATGCAGTTGTTTTCTGGATTTAGACTTTGCTCGTCAGCAGAAAATTCCCCTCCAACCCAGAAAGAGGGGTTTTAACATATTTTTGGCCGATGGTTCCCAGATAAAATCAGGAGTGGTTAATCAGGAAACTCCCCCCATTGCCACTACCATTGCCAACCAACACCGGGAATTCCTCCGCCTGGATGCCATTGCGTCACCTCTGTTCCCAGTCATTTTGGGGCTCCCTTGGTTACGGGCCCATAACCCCCAAATTGACTGGGAAACCGGGTCAATCTTGTTCCCTTCCCCATACTGTCAGGAACACTGCCGCACTTCAGGCCCGGCAGGCCCCCAGGTCCTCCTATGCTCCGAGGGGGATTCTGATCTGAAACAGGTTATTCCCACAGAATATCATGAATTCCTGGACGTGTTCAGTAAACGGGGAGCAGATGCCCTGCCCCCCCACCGCCCGTATGATTGTCCCATTGACCTGTTACCCGGCTCTGAGATTCCTTTTGGGCAAATTTTTCCCCTATCGGAACTCGAATTGGGGACCCTGAAGGAATACATTGAGGACAGTCTCCAGAAGGGGTTCATCCGTCCCTCCACTTCGCCAGCAGGGGCGGGGATCTTCTTCGTGGAAAAAAAAGACAAATCTCTGAGACCATGTATAGACTACCGGGAGCTGAACAGGGTCACGATTAAAAATCGTTACCCATTACCGTTAGTGCCAGAGTTATTTCAGAGCCTGAAGACTGCGGTCATATTTACTAAACTTGATCTAAGGGGGGCGTACAACCTAGTTCGCATAAGGGAGGGGGACGAGTGGAAAACCGCGTTCCGTACACGATTTGGGCACTTTGAATACCTGGTCATGCCATTTGGTCTGTGCAATGCACCAGCCACATTTCAGCATTTCGTAAACGATATTTTTAGGGATTACCTGGACATTTTCGTTATCGTTTACCTGGACGATATACTGATTTTCTCATCCTCCCTGAAGGATCACAGGATACATGTGGCAAGGGTGTTGGGGCGGTTACGTCAGCATGGGTTATACGCCAAGGCAGATAAGTGTTGCTTTGAGCAACCTAGCATTACGTTCCTGGGGTTGATTATCTCCACCGCGGGGGTCGCAATGGACCCTCAGAAAGTCTCGGCGATTTTGGAGTGGCCGGTACCCGCGGACAAGAAGGGCGTCCAGCGGTTTATCGGTTTTGCGAATTTCTACCGGAAGTTCATTAAGAACTTCTCGGGTCTGGTCTCCCCCATAACTCAGTTGACCAAGCTTGGAACCCGGTTCAGATGGACGCCGGAGGCTCAGGAAGCCTTTGAGGCCTTGAAGAAACTCTTTACCTCGGCACCCATTCTGGGCCACCCGGACGCTGCCCTGCCATACATTTTGGAAGTAGACGCTTCAGAGAATGCGGTGGGGTCCATCCTGTCCCAGCGAAAGGGCACCAAAGAGTTGCTCCATCCTGTAGCGTTCTTCTCAAGGAAACTTACCCCAGCAGAAAAGAACTACGATATCGGCGATCGAGAGTTGTTGGCCATCAAAACAGCTCTCGAAGAATGGAGGTACCTGCTGGAAGGTGCCTCGCACCCCATCTTGATCTTCACTGATCACAATAATCTCGAGTACCTAAGGACCGCCAAACGCTTACGCCCACGGCAGGCAAGATGGGCATTGTTCTTCTCCAGGTTCATTTTTCACATCACGTATAGGCCCGGATCTAAAAATACGAAACCTGATGCACTATCTCGCATGTTTGAAGACTCCAAAGAAGATCCGGTACCTGATACGATTCTGTCTGCAGGAAATTTCTTGGCGCTCCAGACGGACCTTCGGTCCAAACTATTGGAGGCATCCACGGCCGCGTCAGTCCCAGTTGGTGTGTCCCTCCAGAACAAGGGGGGACTCCTATGGAAGGATGGGTTGGTCATGGTCCCTGAAGAGGTCCGGACCCTTGTCCTGGGACATTGCCATGACCACCCGATGGCGGGACACTTTGGCCCAGCCAAGACCCTGGAGCTTCTCCAACGCTCTTTTTGGTGGCCAAGTATGGCCAAGGATTGTAAACTCTATGTAAGATCCTGTACCGTCTGCCAGAAAAACAAGCCATCGAGGAACAAGGCTTGGGGACTGCTGTGTCCCTTGCCGATTCCTGAACGACCGTGGCAAGGGATCGCAATGGACTTTATAGTCGAGCTCCCACCGTCCCAAGAACACACCGCGATCTTCGTGGTCATCGATCGATTATCGAAAATGGCTCACTTTGTACCATTGAGGAGGACTCCGTCTGCATCCGAGACTGCGCGAATATTCATCCAGGAAATCGTAAGGTTACATGGAATCCCGGAGGACATCGTCTCGGATCGCGGGGTCCAATTTACATCTAGATTTTGGAGGGCCCTGTGCAAGGCCCTGGATATCAAGTTGTCCCTCTCCTCTGCTTTCCACCCTCAGACCAACGGACAGACCGAGAGGACGAACCAGACCCTAGAACAATACTTGCGTTGCTACACATCCTTCCTTCAAGATAATTGGTTACCACTGTTACCTTTAGCGGAATTTGCATATAACAACGCAAGCCATTCGGCGACAGGGCAATCTCCGTTCTTCTCTAATTACGGATTTCACCCTGTCTTTCTTCCTGATTTGGTCTCTGAGTGCCCAGTTCCGGCAACGCAAGACGCATTAAACTTCTTCTCCTCGAACAACAAAGTACTACAGGAAGCCATCGCTCGGGCCCAGGAGGATAACAAGAATGCATATAACAAGAAACGAAGAGGGAATCTGGTGCTGAAGCCTGGGGATAAGGTCTGGTTGGCAACAACCAACTTGAGAATGCTTTGTCCCTCAAAGAAATTGGGACCTAAATTCGTGGGGCCTTTTTGTGTGAAACGAATGGTCAACGAGGTGGCATATGAACTTACCCTCCCTGAAACATTCAGAATTCATCCTGTTTTCCACGTGTCCTTACTTAAACCTGTGATCCCGGATGCCTTCCCAGAACGTGAATCCAGACCTCCGGAGGCCATAACGGTGGAGGGACAAGAAGAATATGAGGTGGAAACGATCCTGAAGTGCCGAAGAAGGGGGGGCCAGACCCAATTTCTTATAAAATGGAAGGGCTATGGCCCCGAGGACAATTCTTGGGAACCAGCCCATAATGTCCATGCACCCAGACTTGTCCGGCGGTTTCTTCGTGACCACCCGTGGTGGAGAGATCGGGTGGGCATCCGGAGGTTGCCCGTAGGGGGGGGGGCAATGTCAGGGATCCCCTCGATCCCCGCCGCGATGGTCCCGGCGCAGGCGCAGTATGCCGCCCTGTGCAGGGACGCGGGCTCTAGGTCCGGGCCGGCCGCGGCGCGTGAGTTCGCGCATGCGCAATAGGAGCCGCGGCCGCCCGCTGGGCACCAATGGCAGCGCAGGGCGCGATATTTAAACGGCCCTGAGCTGTCATTCAGTGCCTTCTGGTCTTGTCCTTGCCCTGTATCCTGTACCCTGTATCTGAACCTGAACCTGTAAGTTGCTGACCCGGATTGTACCTGACCACTGCTGAATTCTCCTGCCCAGACCCTTGCTTTGCCTGACCTCTCTTCCGCATGTCCCCTATTGGATTTGACCTACTGTTGATGACCTGGCGTGTGACCCGACTATTCTCTGCCCGCTGCCTTGTACCGTGCTGTCCTCCCCGTTACCGACCCGGCTTGCCTGACTCTGCACTTGCTCATCCATCCATCCATTCCTCTCAGCGGGGTTCCCAGACCTCCTCATATCAGGCTCTCTCCCGTGGGAGCCCCTGGCGACCACCCCTACCACTGACGGGTGCCCTCAGTAAGCACGACCTGGTCCCGGGGTACTCCAAGTCCATCCCCACCATCAGGGGCTCTGGTGAACAAGTACTCTGGGACTTAGACTCCGTGCGCTGGGGACGCCTGATTAGTGGAGTGCTAGTGGTGTCGCCAGGCGGTCCCTTACACTTACTACTTTGCATGTGATCACTGATTGGCCAATCAGTGATCACATGATCGGGACCTCGTACAGAGGTCCCGTCCGACGATCGGTGTCTCACTGTGTCCGGAGGACACAGCGGGCACCGGATCACGGTGCTGTGCGCTCCCAGGGAGCGCGCACAAGCAGGGTGCGGGGAGGTCGTTTATAAACGGCCACCCGACCCTGCACTGCCACCGTCCGGCCGTTTATATGCAACAGCCGGTCGGGAAGTGGTTAAGGTGGATCCTTGTTTTGGTGCCCCATAACTGCCACTGTGAGGTTTCCATGCTGGATGGCTTAGTATCTATGATACCTGGATCATGACCCCCTGCTGGATGTAATACCACGTGGAGAGAGATGACATGCTGATCACCTGTTGTGCTGCTGGTTTGCCAGATGATCTCCTGATTCTTGCTTTTTCCAGATCCGGACAACCAGAAGTGGTCTGACAACTCAAAGGCGCATATATTTGCGCTATCTGGTTAGTGCATTATACACCCATTCACAGTCACGGGAGTGTGACGGACGCTACCACCAATATGTGACGATCCCATGATCGCTGTCACCAATATGTGACGAACGCGGCGTCAGACCCCAGCCCTTATCACCAAACTCGTGACCGAAGGACTAGCCAATCTTAAAACCGCGATGTCACGTGCGTAACAACACCACACTCAGCTGCACACTGCACAACGATTTTCCAGCTAATTGGACCACAATAGATGCACCAGCAGCCTGAATGCGATTGTTTCTGGGTCAGGTTAATTACACAATTAACCCTTCACACTGCCACCACCTCCTTTTTGTACAGAGAAAGAGGAAACTCGGCGATATCAGCTATAACACTATGATGGTTGAGATAATCGTCTGTATAAAACGGACACTGCAGGCCGGTTATACAGAGGGTTAAACAAACACAGTAGCGTCTCTTTTAGAGGCAGGAACTCGTAAATTGCAATTAAGAGCTATAGAAACAGTTCAACACTTTCAGAAGGAAAGATTTATTACTGAAAAGTCGGAAAGGGGTGCAATAAAAATATTTACAGAAAAAGATGTAACTAATATGTATATATAAATATACAGAGAACAACAGCACAGCAAAGAAATATCAGAGAGGTGAAAGGGTTAAGGTACTTGCCAAAGTCCTGGGTTAGCAGATCCAAGTTTCTGAGCGAAGGGGCACAGGTCTCCCCAGGTGGTACTGATGTTAAAATGGGAGACGTCTTCAACTTTGCTCTCTTAGGCCTGACAGCCCATTTTGAGTTCCCCAGCAGGGGGTGTCTCTGAATTCAAGGACCAATACCCAGTTTAGGGCATGGAGGTCTGGGCGGATACCTCAACTAAAGCCAAAATCTCTCCTAACTCATATTTTGGCCCATAACTTTCCATCTGCACCAGTGACATTCCACCCGCGTCCAGATTATTATGCAGACACGTCTGAGGATTGATTAGATATGAATTATGAAATTATACACTGAACGGTTCACGAGATCTACTTTTCAGCTTTCCTATGTATTCGAGACAAGGCGAGTGACCTACCAAAATGTTTGTCTCCTATTAGCCAATCTGACGATATGTCCAGTTTTTATGTAAGTCTCTCATATTCCAAGATATGAGACATAGGGGGAAAATGGATTTTAACAAAGGTTATCTGGTCGTGTTTCCTTGGAATGTTCTTGGAACTCCTGGGAAATCTTGCCTTATCTTATACGAGGTGTTACATTTTACAGGTTCTTTGGACAGTGAGGCCCCGGCTCCCTTGGGGGTCCTATAGCTCATAGCTCCCCTGCTGGCTCTGGCCTGTGACACTTTTAACACACACACAGGCTGCCATATGTCACTGTGCCTCTCAGAGAGGGAGGGAGGGAAGAATGAGGGAATAACATGGATACTCTTAACAAAATGGAGGCTGCGTCCTTCACTGTGTGTACGCTGGTTACAGGAAGTCACTGTTTTCACCATTATGTGATTATTTGACATTATTACTTTGCGTGATTTTATATCCAGTTTATTTTATGTCACTCATTGCACTTTAAACGTCACCATCATAGACGGTTTACACTTGCTATTTATTGAACGCTCCACAGCGTATCTATATGAATATTTTTCACATTATTGTCTATTTTTATCTACATTTTTTAATTTAGCGCTGAATTCTCTGACAGTTTTTGTTTCAAAGGTTGAGAGGTTGTACCTTTATGCTAGCTGCTCATTCTCTAATCAGATCCTAGCGCTCGTATACCGCCTTCTTTTTATCAGATAAAATTGTATAGCTTCATGAATAAAAAGTTGAGATTAGAAAATGTGAAACTCGTGATAATTCCACTGGTGTTTCAAAGGCAACAAATGGGTCGTGGTTACAATACATGAGCAACAGACAGATAATAATTACAATACATCGGCAACAAACATGCAATTATTATAGCAATATAACAGGGGCCTAGTCTTACCTTTTACTTCAGGTTTCCAGGAATTCTTTTCTCCTTTTAGCCACACATACTGTCAGTAGGAAGAGAATATACATCTCGTGCCCATGCCTCCTTTAGGGTCTCTCCTCTCTAATGCTGGCTCACCATTCTGGACATTGGCTAACGGTAGTAGTTGCATTTATATTAGTTCTCCAGTCAATCAGTGGTGGAGCCACAGGAATCACCTGTAGGCCCAGTAATCAAACACGCTATTTGGAGATTTCAACTCAAATCCAGAGAGCTCCTTGCTGCAGTGATGATATATGAAGCCTTCTCATCCCAAATTATTGGTCAACAATCCATATCCTTAAAATGCAGGCAAGAACATTGGCAAGTGCCCCCCTTAACCAAACACCAAGATAGGTTTTTTTTCCTGCAGTTTGCTGCCTGCCACCAAGATGTCAAGTTGCTCTTTTGCTAAGGATCCCCACTTATCTCTTTTCATCTGGCTGTCCAACTTTTACAATCCCAAACAGTAATTGGCACATGCATGCAACATTCACTTTTCTGATGCAATGGATTAGCCATATCTCAGTACAAAAGAGTAACTTTCATTGGCCTTCAGCTTGGCACTGACATGTCAAGTCATATGACAGCAGAAGGGGTTACATGTCACTGCCAGCTGTTCTCCAATTATATCAGTTCCCTATGTATTCTCTTTGAAGCTGATGTATGACAATAACACACAATTTCCCTGTCATCCATAGTGCCATTATGAGGTTTCCTTTTCATACTTTGTGAAGCATGAGCAAACCAGGTTCTGCTGCTTTTCACAGTGCAGTCATGTTGTGAGCATGCTTGCAGGATGGTGGAACCTAGGGATGACCTCATCAGTTTACTGCCACTTCTTTATTGTCCAATCAGCAGGCTGGGGGAGAAGAGGTAACTAAAACCACCATAGGTGGAGCGATCTTGTTTCCTTCTGTAATGCAATGTTGGATACAATAACTAAAAGCAAGTCATATACACACAATGACACACACACAGGTACATTTAATCAGCATTTACACCATTAATTATTCTAAGCATGTGAAAGACCCTCTACCAATTGAACCCCTGCCCTGGCACATCATAGCGTTCACTCAGCACTCCAAGAAATAACAGAATCCAACTGCAATATTCTTGCACTGTCAAAACCTCCACACTTATTATCACACGACACACAGGAGGATATATCTTATAGTCATCACTATCTGCATAATAACACACACCAATAATAATGCGAGCATTACAGCATGAAATAGACATCTCTTGACAGCATCACAGCATAGAATTATTACATTATCAAAGTTCTGGGAAGATGGGAAGGAACAGACCCCATCAGAACCATAATGCACAGGGGGTTGCGGCCAATTGATGAGCAAATATAGCCTTGGCAAGAGTCCCAGCGTCAGAGCTTCCTTGTCTGCATAGGAAGGCTGCTTCCGATCAATCCTGCTTAAGCTCCCTGTTTTTAAACGCTTTTTCTGACAGCTTGTGACAGTATGTTAAAAAAAACAAACACATAAATAATAATATAAAAAATAAAATAAAAATGTAGTTAAAAATTTAGAAAAATTATAATTTTTGGTTATAAACTAATTTGGGTTATTTTTTTTTACTAAAAAGATAGCTGAATACATTTTAGCCAAGATTTATAAAGAAAGATTATTTATTTGCAAAATTGTATAAGAAATACAGTTTTTTTTCAAAATGTTTGGACTTTTTCATTTATATAGCAAAAAAATAAAAATCCCAGTGGTGAATATATACCACCAAAAGAAAGTTTTATCTGTCTCAAAAAAATGCTAAAAAATTCATATGGGTACAGTGTTGCATGATCGCGCAATTGTCATTCAAAGTGTGACAACGTTGAAAGCTAAAAAATTGGCCTGGACTGGAAGGGGGTGAAAGTGTCCAGACTTGAAGTGGTGAAAGAAACAATAATCTTCTCAGCCTTATGATGGTTTTGAAGTCTGGTAGCTTATTAAAGGGGAAAATGAAGGACTGGTTCTAAGGACTAAACTAACTAGTCCCAACATACAGAAAAGCTGGATGATACCATTAACAAATATAGAAATAACAAATTGTAGTTATAAGAATTACCACTAAGATATAAATACATACAGAATGAAATTCAATGGAATGGATACACGATAAGATTTTCCAGAATAATGTGAAAAAAAAGTATTCTGATTAGGAGCAAGGATTGCTACAGATAATAAAACATTTTGCCTTTTCTTTTTACCTTTCTAAAAGGAACCTAAGAATGTCCATTGTTTCATTAATGAATACATTTTTCTTTGGCACAGTTAAAGGCGAACTTCTAGCAGATATAACACCATCGCTTAATGTGGTTGTGTATTCTTTAACCTCCCTAGCGGTCTGATTATGTCCATATTTCTGTGGTCAAAGTGGTACATTTTTTTGCATGGAAATATGTATTTTTTTTATTGTAGACCTGTAATTTTTTGGAATAACTCACTGAAATCTGTCCGAACAAGAGTTTAGTAAACATCCCGGGTATGATATATATATATATATATATATATATATATATATATACAGTTGTGTTCAAAATAATAGCAGTCAGACATCACTAACCGAATCAATCACTGTTTTTGGTAGAAATGATATTTCTACATGGCAAATAATTTACTAGCAGGTGTAGTAGAGTAATAGAAATCCAACAGACCCAACAGTCATGACATGCATGCTGCTGATTCTGTGTCATTGAATCACTCATTGAAAGGGGCATGTTCAAAATAATAGCAGTGTGGAGTTCTATTAGTGAGGTCATTCATTCTGTGAAAAACAGGTGGCAATTATTGCCCTTATTTAAGGAAGGAAGGCAGCAAATGTTGTACATGCTGGTTACAGTGCATTTCTCTCTGAAATTCTGAGGAAAATGGGTCGTTCCAGGCATTGTTCAGAAGAACAGCGTACCTTGATTAAAAAGTTGATTGGAGAGGGGAAAACATATAAAGAAGTGCAGAAAATGATAGGCTGCTCAGCTAAAATGATCGCAAATGCTTTAAAATGGCAACCAAAACCTGAAAGATGTGAAAGAAAGCGAAAAACTTCCATTCGAATGGATAGAAGAATAGTCAAAATGGCAAGGACTCAGCCAACAATCAGCTCCAGGAAGATGAAAGAAGGTGTAAAGTTCCCTGTGAGTACTGTTACAATTAGAAGACACCTATGTGAAGCCAAGCTATCTGCAAGAAGCCCCCGCAAAGTCCCACTGTTGGAGAAAAGATGTGCTGAAGAGGTTACAATTTGCCAAAGAGCACATTGACTGGCCTAAAGAGAAATGGCGCAACATTTTGTGGACTGATGAAAGTAAGATTGTTCTTTTTGGGTCTAGTGGCCGGAGACAGTTTGTCAGACGACCCCCAAACCCTGAATTCAAGCCACAGTACACTGTGAAGACAGTGAAGCATGGTGGTGCAAGCATCATGATATGGGGATGTTTCTCATACTACGGTGTTGGGCCTATTTATCGCATACCAGGGATTATGGATCAGTTTGAATACATCAGAGTACTTGAAGAGGTCATGCTGCCTTATGCTGAAGAGGAAATGCCCTTGAAATGGGTGTTCCAACAATACAACGACCCCAAACACACCAGTAAACGTGCAACATCTTGGTTCCAGACCAACAAGATTGACGTTATGGAGTGACCAGCCCAATCCCCGGATCTTAATCCAACAGAAAACTTGTGGGGTGACATCAAAAATGCAGTTTGAGGCAAAACCAAGAAATAGAGAAGAACTGTGGAATGTAGTCCAATCATCCTGGGCTGGAATACCTGATCACAGGGGCCAGAAGTTGGGTGACTCCATGCAACACAGATGTACAGCAGTTCTCAGAAACAGTGCGACTACAACCAAATATTCATTAAGTGATTCAAAGATAAGCAAAATCTTCAAACATTTTTCAGTTTATATAGTGAATGTTTGAGTTTGTAAAGAAGAATACAAACACTGCTATTTTTTTGAACCGTCTAATATTCACTTTTCTTCAATGTTTTTAGAGGAACAACACAAATTTGATATTTTTCTTCATGTTTTGATTTGGAATAGAATGTGTAGTGTTCCCAATGCATTTGTGTGGATGGAAATAAAAGCTATTAGAAGGATTTTGAGCTTTAGTCACTTTTTTCAACACACTGCTATTATTTTGAACACAACTGTATATACACACACACACACAGTTAGGTCCATATATATTTGGACACAGGCACAATTTTCATACTTTTGGCTCTGTATGCCACCAGAATAAATAAAAATGAAACAATCCAAATGAATTTGAAGTGCAGACTTTCAGCTTTAATTCAAGGAGTTCAACATAAATATAGAGTACAAATTTTAGGAACTGCCACTATTTTTATACACAGTCCCTCCATTTTCAGCTGTCTTCAGTTGTTCTTTGTTTGTGGGTCTTTCTGCCTTTTAGTTTTGCCTTCAGCAAGTGAAATGCATCAATTGGGTTGAGATCAGGTGACTGACTCGGCCATTGCAGAATATTCCACTTCTTTTCCTTCAAAAGCTCCTGGGTTGCTTATGCAGTGCATTTTGGATCATTGTCCACCTGTACTGTGAAGCGCAGTCCACATTTGGCTGAATCTGGGCTGACAGCATATCTCTAACACTGCAGAATTCATCCGGCTGCTTCTGTCTTCTGTTACATCATTAATAAACACCAATGACCCAGTGCCACTGGAAGCCATGCATGCCCATGTTTTACAGATGACGTTGTGTGCTTTGGATCATGAGCTGTTCCAAGCCTTCTCCACGCGTTTTTCTTCCCGTTGTTCTGGTACAGATTAATCTTAGATTCATCTGTCCAAAGAATGCTTTTCCAGAACTGGTCTGGCTTTTTTAGATGTTTCTTGGCAAAGTCTAATCTGGCTTTTCTATTCTTCAGGCTTATGAATGGTTTGCACCTTGTGGTGAACCCTCTGTATTTGCTCTCGTGAAGTCTTCTCTTGATTGTAGACTTTGACAATGATACGCCCACCTCCTGGAGAGTGTCCTTCACTTGTCTGGATGTTGTGAATGGGTTTTTTTTTACCATAGAGAGGATCCTGCGATCATCCACCACTGTTGTCCTCCATGGACGTCCATGCCTTTTTATGTTCCTGAGCTCACCAGTGCATTCTTCTTTCCTCAGAATGTACCAAACTGTTGATGTGGCCACTCCTAATGTTGCTGCTATCTCTCTGATGGATTTGTTTAGTTTTTGAAACCTGTTTCACTTGCATGGACAGCTCCTTTTGAACGCATGGTGTAGGTTCACAGCAGTAGATTTCAATTTCAAGTGCCACACTTAGAATCAACTCCAGACCTTTTACCTGCTTAATTGATGAAGAAATAATGAAGGTATAGCCCACACCTGGCCATGAATGAGCTTTTTATTCAATTGTCCAATTACTTTTGGTCCCTTGAAAAAGTTACTCTTAAGCTCTAATTACTAAACCCTTCCTCCAATTTGGATGTACATACCCTCAAATTAAACCTGAGAGTGTGCACTTTCAGCCCATATCCATTATAGAACTAGAGCTTGAATATGTTTTGGTAAATACCTGAAAAAAACAAATTGTGCCTCTGTCCAAATATATATATGGACCTAACTGTGTGTGTATGTATATGTGTGTATATATATATATATATATATATATATATATATATATATATATGTGTATAGAGAGAGAGAGAGAGAGAGAGCGAGCTATATATGTTTGCCTTAAAGTGTTACTAAGTGTACAACAGTAAAATAAGTCTGTATTTGCAGTAAAACATGCTTGTTTTACTCATTGTGGAACCTAAGGGGTTAATCCTCTGCGTGTGTAAAAAGGCTGTATCATCCTGTCTTCTCTGGTCATCCCTTCTTCTACTGTCCCCAATCCATCTGCTGATAGTACAGAGCTCTAGGAGTCACTCTGCACGTGTTCAAGTTTAGTGTGTATTGCTAGAGTTTTTTTGTTTTTTTGGGGGGAGGGTGCATGCGATCAGCACAGCACAGGACCAATCAGTGCTGTCCAGATGGAGGGTCAGGGGTTATTCAACCTTATAGGACAATCAGGGGAGAATGAAAACTCCTTCTACAAGCTTTAACCAGTGCTCGGCTGGACACTGATAGAAGTCACAAGACTGCTATATACTGCTGATGAGAAAAGGTATATAGCAGTTTATATTTACTAAAATAATTGCATTTCCAAGTTTTGTGTACTGTGGGAGACCAGATATAGTGAATTCAGGGTCCGGGGAGACCAGATATAGTGAATGCAAGGTCCAGGGAGACCAGATATAGTGAATGCAAGGTCCGGGGAGAACAAATATAGTGAATGCAGGGTCCGGGGAGACCAGATATAGTGAATGCAGGGTCCAGGTAGACCAGATATAGTGAATACAGGGTCCGGGGAGACCAGATATAGTGAATGCAGGGTCCGGGGAGACCAGATATAGTGAATGCAGGGTCCGGGGAGACCAGATATAGTGAATGCAGGGTCTGGGGAGACCAGATATAGTAAATGAAGGGTCATGGGTTTAATAACACTTTACACTGTTTTCCAGAGCTTTACCAGACATTAACCTTTGTTACTAAATGTCATTCAGGTGTGCAAAAGTGGAGTTGGAGTCATAGGTGTGAGCAAAGGAGCTGAGATGGCTCTAGCCATGGCGTCTTATTTCCCACAGATTGCCGCTGCAGTCTGCATCAATGGTCCCACGGTGATTACCGGCAACGCTGTCAGTTACGGGGATCTTATCCTGCCTGGAATTCCCTACCAAACAGAGAGAATGCTTTTTACACCCTCTGAAGCTTATGAAATGTCTCGATTATATGGAGACCCAACAAAACCAGAAAACCAGGCCTGTGTACTTCCATTGGAAAAGGCCAAAGGTCCCATCCTCTTCCTGGTGGGAGAAAAGGATCAGAACCATGACAGCTTACATTTTGCCAGGATGTCATTAGCCAGAGCGAAAAAGTGTGGCAAGATGGACGTGTACATGAAGAGTTATCCCGGAGCTGGACACCTCATAGAACCTCCATGTTCTCCTTTCTGTCCTGCATCAAAATTATCTTCAACACAGATTTCAATAATGTGGGGAGGGGAGCTTGTCCCGCACTGCCAGGCTCAGGAAATCAGCTGGCCAATAATACAGGACTTCTTGCGTAGAAATATTCCACGCTCTAAAAAAAATAAATTGTAAGAAATGATTGGTCACAAAAATAAAAAAAAAACCTAAAATACAAACTTTACATGTCTTTATACTTTCCACACAGGGATTGATCGGCAGCTTGGGGCGAAGAGTCCAGCTGAAATGTGATGCTAGTCATGTATGTGCTGTAGCTTAATGAATAAATGGTATTGGTGATTTCAGTTGCGTGTCTTCGCCACCAGAAGTTCAAAAAAATGGCTGTGAGTGAGGACATATTTTTAACACAAAAACTCTGTTACATGTTTTCAGGATGGTCATGAATATTTTTATGTTGGAAAATTGGAGGGTTTAATACTACTTTAATAGAAATTCATACTTTCTTTTACCAATTTTCTTCTTATATATGTGTAGCGCTACCTCCTTGAGAGCCACTAAGTTTTAGGTCCCCCTATTTCCTTCAGAGGCAACACACATTTTCCAACTTTCTTTAGGGTCAGTAACCAGTCCATAGATTTGTTTTTGTTGTTTTATTTAGGGGAAACAACTTGGACATGGTTTAGGGGTATATGGGATGCCCAACTTGACTACTAGAACACAGACTTTGAGGACAACTTCCTATATTATGTGTACAAAAAGGATAGATCCTGGACTCTACTCCCTCCAGAGT
This sequence comes from Staurois parvus, assembly GCF_062004578.1. Classification (NCBI taxonomy): domain Eukaryota; kingdom Metazoa; phylum Chordata; class Amphibia; order Anura; family Ranidae; genus Staurois; species Staurois parvus. Next base: position 1,569,621 of record NW_028318068.1, read on the forward strand.
GGCCTCAGTCTCTTAACAGATCAGTTACCATGTCTCTTTAAGGAGCAATAAGTCCCCTTGGATGAATCTCTTCAGACCCCAGGTAGAAACTACCCACCTACTTGGCTGCCTCAAGGAGTATCCCAGAAGAAGGGATTCCAGAACAGTCCTTAGCACTGTCCCAGGGAGAACTTGCTGGGTATTGCACCTGGCAGACCTCTCCTTTGTAGGCCCTGGGCGTATAGAGGTACTTGCACTCCCTCTTTCAGCTTCCTTTCTTCCTCCTTCCTCCAGCCTTCAGGCAGAGCCCCCCCTTCCCCAGGGTTCTCTCCCAGGCTACATGACAGCAACTCAGCAATCCATCTTCCACCCCACTCCCCTGCTGGCTAGGCTCTTTCATATTTAAGGACTGACCTAGCCACCTTGCTAGGCCTCCTGCCTGGGGATTGGCCAGATTCCATTACGTATGCAGATCCTGTCTCCTTACCTCCACCCACTGGTTTCTAGAAGTTTCCATGAATCCTCCAGAACCAGGGGAAAGCGATAGAGGCCTGGTCTGCAAAGTCTTCCAGCCTGACCTCCCACTGAACCCACAATAAATTCAGACTCACACAACCACTATGATTCAGCAATAAATTTACCCCACGTTACCTAACACTAGAGGTGCTACTGTCAGGGATCCCGGGTCCTCGGCGGTGCGCGCATGCGCAGACTGCCGATCCGTCCCAGCCGGCGAGCGCCGAATCCTCGGCGATCGCGGCGGCGGCCGCGCATGCGCAGTAGCGATCGCGGCCGCACCAATGGGAGAACAGGGCGCTCTATTTAAAGCTGCCCTGTGCATCTCCAGGTTGCCGCAAGGTCTTGTTCCAGTCCTGTAAGTACGCTTCCTAGTTGCCAAACTCTGCCTGTTCTGACTTATGCTTACCTTCTCCTGCTCTGACCCCGGCTCGTCCCTGACCATCCTTCTGCCTGACCCTCGGTACCTCGTTGCCCGCTACCTGTTGAACCTGGCTTGTGACCCCGACTATTCTCCGCTTACTCCCCCTGTACCACGCTGCCCGCACAATTCCGACCCGGCTAGTCTGACCTCGTCCACTCCTGACAGTTGCCCATCCATCCCGCTCGGATCGGGATCTGTCATCCCATCCATCCCGCTCGGATCAGGATCTGTCATCCCCTTCACAGCAGGCTCAACCCGGGCACATACCCCCAGCGGGACCCCTCTGCCGCCGCCGGGGGTGCCCAGGAACGCGACCTGGTTTCAGTCTTGCACCAAGTCCATCCCCACCATCAGGGGCCCTGGTGAAAAGGCAGACTGGGACTTAGACTCCGCGCCCTGGGAAACCCCGTGCCGTGGACCACTAGAGATCCCGTTGGGTGAAGCCTGACAGTACCTTGCGGCCATGACTGAGCCTGGAAGGGGAACTTCCCCTCTGGACGACATCTGCCAACGGATGGAGACCCTTACACTGGGAATTAGGGGCCTACAGGAGGGTTATACGGAATTGGAGAGTCGCATGCAGACTTTAGCTACCTCTACCAGGGGGCCTGGGGAACCCGCACCAGAACCCCGTGTCCCCACACCGGAACGTTTTTCTGGAGACCAAGGGAGATTCAGGGCCTTTCGTAACTCCTGTCAGTTATACTTTGACCTCCAGCCCCGGACCTTTTCCTCCGAATCGGTGAGGGTAGGGTTCATTATTTCCCTACTACAGGGAGGACCCCAGGACTGGGCCCACCGGCTCCGAGAGAATCGAGACCCCCTGTTAAAGTCGGTAACGGTATTTTTTGAGGCTATGGCCCTCTTGTATGACGACCCCCTGCGCACCGCAACGGCCGAGAGGGCCCTATATACGCTCAGGCAGGGTCACCGGACAGTGGAGGAGTATGCCGCCGACTTCAGGCGTTGGCGTAGTGACTGCCAATGGAACGAGGCGGCTCTGCACCACCAGTTCCGCGTAGGGTTAGCTGAATCCCTGAAGGACGAATTGGCCCGAATAGACATACCTAGCACTTTGGAGGCCTTAATAGCTTTGACTATACAAATTGACCGCCGGTTGCGGGAGCGCAGGCAGGAAAGGTGCAACCAAGGACGAGGCCCAACGGGAACACCTCCTCAGGCTTCAACCCTGTTCCTGCCGGCAAGTCAGAATCAGGATGCTATGGATACACCCGAGACCGGTCCATCGGGAAGAATCCGGCCGACACTAACACCCGAGGAACGCCAGAGGCGTCTTACCTACCATCTCTGCCTCTACTGTGGGGGAGCAGGCCATATGGTATGTACCTGTCCAGCCAAGAGGGGTAAGTGCTCCGCTATTTTCTCTACGGTATCTTCTAACAGTGTGGGCAACACTAGTTACCTAGCGGTACCTGTGTCACTTCAGCTACCAGGGAGAACAGTAGTGACCACGGCTATTGTGGATTCTGGGGCGTGTAGTTGCTTCATAGATTTAGACTTTGCAGTTCAGCAACAAATTCCTCTACAAACCAAGGAGGTGGGATTGAATATTTTTCTAGCAGATGGGTCACGCATTAAGTCAGGGGTGGTGGACCACGAGACCCCACCTATCCGTACTACCGTATCGACCCATCACGAGGAACTCCTTCGGTTGGACGCCATAGCATCTCCATTATTTCCCATTATTTTGGGGCTCCCGTGGTTACGTGCCCATAATCCCCAGGTGGACTGGAAAGCGGGTTCTATCCAGTTCCTCTCCACATACTGCCAGCAGCACTGCCTCCCTAAGATCTCCCCGATACCGCCGACCGTGTTGTGTCTAGAGACAGATGCGGAGCTGGCGCGAGTCATTCCTTCAGTCTACCATAATTTTCTGGATGTGTTTAGCAAGCGGGGGGCGGACTCTCTCCCCCCGCACCGAGCTTATGACTGCCCAATTGATCTCCTCCCAGGGTCGGAAATCCCATTTGGGCGGATATTCCCCTTGTCCGAACGGGAGTTAGGGGTGCTAAAGGAATATATAGATGAAAACCTCCATAAGGGGTTTATTAGACCCTCCACGTCGCCAGCCGGGGCGGGCATTTTCTTTGTGGAGAAAAAGGACAAGTCCCTCCGGCCCTGCGTAGATTACCGGGACTTGAATAAGGTCACAGTAAAAAACCGTTACCCGCTACCACTGGTCCCCGAACTTTTTCAGAGGCTGAAGTCTGCATCTGTCTTCACTAAACTAGACTTGAGAGGTGCCTATAATTTAGTCCGTATCAGAGAGGGGGACGAGTGGAAGACAGCATTCCGTACCAGATTCGGGCACTATGAATATTTGGTTATGCCCTTCGGCCTATGCAACGCCCCTGCCACCTTCCAGCATTTCATAAACGATGTGTTCAGGGACTACCTAGATATCTTCGTCATCGTATACCTAGACGATATCCTTGTTTTTTCCCCAACCTTGGAGGACCATAGAGGTCACGTGAGGCGCGTGTTGGAACGGCTCCGCCAACACAGCTTATATGCCAAGGCAGACAAATGCTGCTTTGAACAAAGTAGTATTTCGTTTCTGGGTCTAACCATCTCTCCCACGGGAATAGCCATGGATCCCCAAAAGGTTTCGGCCATTTTAGATTGGCCAGCGCCCACCGACAAGAAAGCGGTCCAACGTTTCATCGGCTTTGCTAACTTTTACAGAAAGTTCATTAAGAACTTTTCAGGCCTAGTGTCCCCGATCACCCAGCTGACCAGGCAGGGGGTTCGCTTCCAATGGACACCTGAGGCACAGAGGGCTTTCGAAGCCTTAAAGGAGTTGTTTACGGCAGCTCCTATTTTGAGCCACCCTGATTCGTCCTTGCCATATGTCTTGGAGGTGGACGCATCCGAGAATGCGGTCGGGGCGATCCTGTCCCAGAGGAAGGGCATCAAAGAGCTCATGCACCCGGTGGCTTTCTTCTCCAGGAAACTAACTCCTGCGGAAAGGAATTATGATATCGGGGATCGGGAGCTCTTGGCAATCAAGGTGGCACTAGAGGAATGGAGATACTTGTTAGAGGGAGCGGTACACCCAATATTGATTTTTACGGATCATAAAAACTTAGAATATCTGAGGACAGCTAAACGTTTGAGGCCACGTCAAGCCAGGTGGGCGCTGTTCTTTTCACGGTTCTTTTTCCACATAACCTATAGGCCAGGGTCTAAGAACACAAAACCAGACGCACTCTCCCGCATGTTTGGGGATCCCGAGGAGAATCCCAGGCCAGACACTATCCTGACCCCAAGGAATTTCCTAGCCCTCCAATCGGAGCTCCATTCGCAACTGCAGACCGCGTCCGTAGGGATGCAAGGCCCACCCGGTGTCCCCTTATTAAATAGGGAAGGACTTTTCTGGAAGGAGGATCTGATTGTGGTCCCTGAGGAGGCCCGTACCTTGGTATTAGGATACTGCCACGATCACCCGCTGGCCGGGCACTTTGGGGTACGTAAGACCTTGGAACTGCTGCAGCGTACTTTCTGGTGGCCTAATATGGCCAGAGAGTGCGAAACCTACATAAAGACTTGTCCCGTTTGTCAGAGAAACAAACCCACCAGGAACAAAGCTTGGGGTCTCTTGCGCCCATTACCCATACCCGACAGGCCATGGACCATGATTTCCATTGATTTTATCGTGGAACTTCCACCCTCTCAGGACCACACTGCAATCTTCGTGATTGTCGACCGCCTGTCCAAAATGGCCCATTTTGTACCTCTAAAGGACACACCTACGGCCCTTGAGACAGCACGGGTATTTATTAAGGAAGTGGTAAGACTCCACGGAATTCCCAGGGATATTGTATCTGACAGAGGGGTTCAGTTTACGTCCAGGTTCTGGAGAGCTCTATGCGAAACCCTGGGTATTAAGTTATCGTTCTCTTCAGCCTATCACCCACAGACCAATGGCCAGACGGAGCGTACAAACCAGACCCTAGAGCAGTACCTCAGGTGCTATACCACCTTCCTCCAAGATGACTGGGTTACTCTCCTGCCGCTTGCGGAGTTCGCATATAACAATGCAAGCCACTCTGCGACTAAACAGTCCCCGTTTTTCGCGAACTACGGGTTCCACCCTGTTTTCCTGCCTGATCTAATCCCGGAGGTCGCAGTCCCAGCCACGCAGGATATGCTGACCTTTCTGTCGGCCAATAGCAAGGTATTGCAGGAAGCAATGGCAAGGGCCCAGAATGACAATAAGAGGGCATTTGATAGGAAAAGAAGGGGGGAATTGAGTTTGCGGCCGGAGGACCAGGTTTGGCTGTCCACCGCGAATTTAAAAATGTCCTGCCCTTCAAAGAAATTGGCTCCCAAATTTTTGGGGCCTTTTCGGGTCAAACGTAGGATCAACGAAGTGGCATATGAACTGGCACTGCCCGAGTCTATGAAGGTTCATCCGGTCTTCCATGTGTCCCTGTTGAAACCAGCAACTCCAGATCCCTTCCCGGATCGAGGGTCTAAACCACCGAAGGCGGTAAACGTGGATGGGGAGGAGGAATTTGAAGTTGAAGCTATCTTAGAGTGTAGGAAGAGGGGAGGCCAAACTCAGTTTCTGGTCAAATGGAAAGGATATGGGGCGGAGGAAAATTCATGGGAGCCGGCCCAAAATGTGCACGCCCCAAGGCTTGTGCGGGAATTTTTTCGGAACCAGCCGTTGCGTAGGGGTCGGTTGGGCATCCGGAGGCTGCCCGTAGGGGGGGGGCAATGTCAGGGATCCCGGGTCCTCGGCGGTGCGCGCATGCGCAGACTGCCGATCCGTCCCAGCCGGCGAGCGCCGAATCCTCGCAGTAGCGATCGCGGCCGCACCAATGGGAGAACAGGGCGCTCTATTTAAAGCTGCCCTGTGCATCTCCAGGTTGCCGCAAGGTCTTGTTCCAGTCCTGTAAGTACGCTTCCTAGTTGCCAAACTCTTCCTGTTCTGACTTATGCTTACCTTCTCCTGCTCTGACCCCGGCTCGTCCCTGACCATCCTTCTGCCTGACCCTCGGTACCTCGTTGCCCGCTACCTGTTGAACCTGGCTTGTGACCCCGACTATTCTCCGCTTACTCCCCCTGTACCACGCTGCCCGCACAATTCCGACCCGGCTAGTCTGACCTCGGCCACTCCTGACAGTTGCCCATCCATCCCGCTCGGATCGGGATCTGTCATCCCATCCATCCCGCTCGGATCAGGATCTGTCATCCCCTTCACAGCAGGCTCAACCCGGGCACATACCCCCAGCGGGACCCCTCTGCCGCCGCCGGGGGTGCCCAGGAACGCGACCTGGTTTCAGTCTTGCACCAAGTCCATCCCCACCATCAGGGGCCCTGGTGAAAAGGCAGACTGGGACTTAGACTCCGCGCCCTGGGAAACCCCGTGCCGTGGACCACTAGAGATCCCGTTGGGTGAAGCCTGACAGCTACATATCTACTGTATATATGCAGATTTTATATAGTTGTAGCACTCATTCCTGCAGGGGCTGCTGAATAAATGCCCAGGGTTCTTTTCCCAGTAGTTGCCCCACAGCCAGGCACACAGTCACAATCACTTCAATGGCTCAATCAACAGTCTAGGGCAGGCATCACTAAATGGCGGACCATGGTCCGAATAAGGACCGGGTGCCAGTCCTGTCCAAACTGCGGCCCCACCACTTAGCACCCTGAATGGACTCTTCTCCTCCTCTCGCCGCTGCAGCTGTTAGAGGTCGGGAGGAATGGCAGGGTGGTCTCCTATTCTGTATATACTCGCTTGCTACCGCCGTAGTCGCTGCTGCTGTTGAAGTCACAACAGGGAAGAGGGTGGGAGGAATGGAAGGAAGGACTTCTCTTCTGAATATACCAGCTTGCTGCCACAGCCGCTGAACCCCAAAGAGGGCGGGAGGCACTGCAGGTCTACAGGGGGAGCGAAGGAGGGGAGCCAACCTTTCATATGAACAAGCTGGTCACTCGCTTTTTAACAAGAAGAGTTGGGCAGCTCATGCCCTCAATGGAGACCTTTGTGCCTCCTGCCCTCCTCCCTGCTCTGAGTTCTGAGCGGCGATAAGTCACTACATTCAGAAGAGGAGTCCTTCCTTCCATCCCTCCTGCCCTCTTCCCTGCTGTGACTTCAACAGCAATGGTGAAGATGGCGGCAACAAGCGAGTACATGCAGAACAGGAGTCCACCCTGCCATTTCTCCTGCCCCTCCTCAATGCTGAGTTAAGGTAGGGGGAAGATTATGGGGAGGGAGGGAGTTGTGATGTCAGAGGGGGAATCTGGAACATGCGGGGGGGCTGTAAGAGGGGGAATCTGGAACATGCGGGGGGGCTGTGAGAGGGGGAATGGTGATATGGGGGGCTGTGAGATGGGGAACCTGTGATATGGGGGGCTGTTAAAGGGGGGAGCTGTGATATGGAGTGATGTGAAGTGAGAGGGGGGAGCTGTGATATGGCGGGCTCATTCATAATGCCTCTGCTTCCTTTACCAGTGATCTGTGATTGGCCCACAGCTATTACATGGTAGCTGGGCCAATCACAGCACCCTGTACCACTGTAGCTGTAGCCAATCACAGATCACTATTAATTACACTGTCATGAAACTCATTCATAATAGTTCAAGGCATTGCGGTTACAACGATCACCATTTTAACAGCAAATAGCAATATGAAAACTACTCTGATGAAAGTATGTAAAAAAGAATAGTAAAAAAAATTTTAAAAAATCTTAAAGAAAATCTAGAGCAAAAAAAATTTTTTTTTTTTTTTTTTTTTTACATATTGTTAACATACTGTCACCAGTCAGTATCCCTCATTGCCATGCCACGCCAGTCATATTATGATGCCGTACTGCACTGGTGACAGTATGCAAAAAAAAAAAATGGGAAAAAAACCTACATTTTATTTAATTTTACAAAAAAAAAGTTACAAAAAAAATTACATCTTCCAAAAACATGCCATGTCTCTTAATAAATACTTCACACACTGTCTACTTTCCAAAAAGGGATAAAAAAGAACACCATCCCAACTGTCAAACATGGTGGTGGAAACATTCTGCTTTGGGGGTGTTTTCCTGCTAAGGGGACAGGACAACAGCACTGCATCAAAGGGACAATGGACGGGGCAATGTACCGTCAAATCTTGAGTGAGAACCTTCTTCCCTCAGCCAGGGTATTGAAAATGGGTCGTGGATGGGTGTTCCAGCATGACAATGACCCAAAACACACGGCCAAAGTAACAAAGGAGTGGCTCAAAAAGAAGCACATTAAGGTCCTGGAGTGGTCTAGCCAGTCTCCAGACCTTAATCTGATTGAAAATCTGTGAAGGGAGCTGAAAGTTCGAGTTGCCAAATGTCAGCCACCAAACCTTATTGACTTGGAGAGGATCTGCCAAGAGGAGTGGGCCAAAATCCCTCCTGAGATGTGTGCAAACCTGGTGGCCAACTACAGGAAACTTCTGACCTCTGTGACTGCCAACAAGGGATTTGCCACCAAGTACCAAGTCATGTTTTGTGAAGGGGATTAAATACTTATTTCCCTCATGAACATGCAAATCAGTGCATTATTTGTTAGACATGCATTTCTTTAGAATTTTTTTGTTGCTATTCTGTCTCTCAGTGTTACAATACACCGAACATTCGATTTTTAGACTGATCATTTCTTTGTGAATGGGCAAACATTCAAAATCAGCAGGGGATCAAATACTTATTTCCTTCACTGTATGGGGTACCTTTACTCTCATGCCATTTTCACCAATGCCCTGGGACAAGGCTGAGGCCTCTGTGGGGGAATACTGGACCTTAAGGTGGGCCTTTACCTTTAGAGATGAACATGCACCATGTACATCTGTACCATAACTGTTCTCCAGTTAACTCTCAGGTCCCCATGTAAATGCACATCTTCCCACTGTAGACTTGCAATTAGGAAGGACATGCTAAGCCTTATCCTCAACAACCTGTCCAGTGCTTTCCACTTCTGTTCCCAGTAGTGGAATGAGCCCCGCCATGCACCTAGAGCGGGCTCCAAACGTGCACTTTACTTGACTCTTGAGCCTCCGTACCCCTGTATAAGTTGGGGAGTCCACTCCCATTGTTATACCAGTCGGACCACGGTGGAAGAAGTGCCGACAACATCTCCCTCCCTGCTAGAGGTTAGTCCACCTATAGCAAGAACACGCTACTGACAGGTTGCAATAATTAAATATTCTATTCAAGATTTCTATTGCTCATGGAAACTCCATGTAGCACTGCACCATGATGACTCTTTTCAGTGCCAACTCTTCATACCCCCAACATGATAGTGACCCAGAACTGTAGCAATGTGCCGGTTACTTGCATTACACTCCTTTTAATTCACTTCAGACCAGCCGGAAGGCAAAGTTTCAACACTTTACTAATGAAATGGCAAAATATTAGAGTCCCACAGATAAGAACAGTCTTTTTCCGAAGTCCCTAATCCTAACTAAGGTTGAAGTGCTGCCTCAGCATACCTGCAAAGGTAGATACAAACGTGTCACGCTCCACTAATGAACTGAAATGTGAAATATACTCAAAGGAATATATACATAAAAAAATATAAATCAAAATAATTTTAAATGACATACAGTTGTGTTCAAAATAATAGCAGTCAGACATCACTAACCGGATCAGTCACTGTTTTTGGTAAAAATTATATTTCTACATGGCAAATAATTTACTAGCAGGTGTAGTAGAGTAATAGAAATCCAACAGACCCAACAATCATGACATGCATGCTGCTGATTCTGTGTCATTGAATCACTCATTGAAAGGGGCATGTTCAAAATAATAGCAGTGTGGAGTTCTATTAGTGAGGTCATTCATTCTTTGAAAAACAGGTGGCAATTATTGCCCTTAGTTAAGGAAGGAAGGCAGCAAATGTTGTACATGCTGGTTACAGTGCATTTCTCTCTGAAATTCTGAGGAAAATGGGTCGTTCCAGACATTGTTCAGAAGAACAGCGTACCTTGATTAAAAAGTTGATTGGAGAGGGGAAAACATATAAAGAAGTGCAGAAAATGATAGGCTGCTCAGCTAAAATGATCGCAAATGCTTTAAAATGGGAACCAAAACCTGAAAGATGTGGAAGAAAGCGAAAAACTACCATTCGAATGGATAGAAGAATAGCCAAAATGGCGCGGACTCAGCCATCAATCAGCTCCAGGAAGATGAAAGAAGGTGTAAAGTTCCCTGTGAGTACTGTTACAATTAGAAGACGCCTATGTGAAGCCAAGCTACCTGCAAGAAGCCCCCGCAAAGTCCCACTGTTGGAAAAAAGACATGTGCTGAAGAGGTTACAATTTGCCAAAGAGCACATTGACTGGCCTTAAGAGAAATGGCGCAACATTTTGTGGACTGATGAAAGTAAGATTGTTCTTTTTGGGTCTAGTGGCCGGAGACAGTTTGTCAGACGACCCCCAAACACTGAATTCAAGCCACAGTACACTGTGAAGACAGTGAAGCATGGTGGTGCAAGCATCATGATATGGGGATGTTTCTCATACTACGGTGTTGGGCCTATTTATCGCATACCAGGGATCATGGATCAGTTTGAATACATCAGAATACTTGAAGAGGTCATGCTGCCTTATGCTGAAGAGGAAATGCCCTTGAAATGGGTGTTCCAACAAGACAACGACCCCAAACACACCAGTAAACGTTCCAGACCAACAAGATTGATGTTATGGAGTGGCCAGCCCAATCCCCGGATCTTAATCGAATAGAAAACTTGTGGGGTGACATCAAAAATGCAGTTTCTAAAGCAAAACCAAGAAATAGAGAAGAACTGTAGAATGTAGTCCAATCATCCTGGGCTGGAATACCTGTTCACAGGGGCCAGAAGTTGGGTGACTCCATGCAACACAGATGTACAGCAGTTCTCAGAAACAGTGCGACTACAACCAAATATTCATGAAGTGATTCAAAGGAAAACAAAATCTTCAAACATTTTTCAGTTTATATAGTGAATGTTTGAGTTTGTAAAGAAGAATACAAACACTGCGATTTTTTTGAACAGTCTAATATTCACTTTTCCTCTATTTTTTTAGAGGAACAACACAAATTTGATATATTTTTCTTCATGTTTTGATTTGGAATAGAATGTGTCGTGTTCCCAATGCATTTGTGTGTATGGAAATAAAAGCTATTAGAAGGATTTTCAGCTTTATTCACTTTTTTCAACACACTGCTATTATTTTGAACACAACTGTATGTGAGTCCAGCTTTAGTTTGCAATCCTACTGAAACTGCGTGCTTATTTCAAGAACAATCCGTGGCTTGTGTTGTGTCTTCCACTAGTGAAAAATATGAAAAATGTCCACAAAAATTTTAGCTTGTGTGCTCCTTCACCAGTGTGCGCTCACCTGATTTATAGGACCAAACCGTTAATTGAGGTCAAAAACAGCTTGTGTTCTTTTAAGTGGACTTGGAGATGAATGTATATGTATATCCCTGTCCCAGATGGATGGATGGATGAGTGGAGTATTTCCCTTTTTTCAGCAGGGGTCTCGCCGTTTTCCAGAGACCTATTTTCCTGGAGTTGGATGGATGGAGTTATCCCTCTCTCCTCTAGGGGGTCTCTTGCATATAAAAGCGATTTTAATATTGCATATAAAAGCGATTTTATTATTCATATCATGTGAGTGCACTATATTTTGCTTAATAAATACTTTTTAAAGCAGATAAGGCACTATGTTATATTCTTTAATTACATGACACTTATGCACATGGAGAGATAAGTCAGAAAGGAGTGAAGAGACCCCCTAGAGGAGAGAGATAACTCCATCCATCCAACTCCAGGAAAATAGGTCTCTGGAAAATGGCGAGACCCCCTGCTGGAAACACTAATAAGAGGAGACATTAATAAGAAGGAGAACTTTGAAACCATTATTAGAACAGATGAAAAAACAGAATGTTCGATATAGCTGGGGGTTTCCAGCATGTTTGATCGGATGGAAAAATGGACATTCAGCAAGACTGAGATTCCCCGAAGATCTGAGAGACTTCTGTGAGAGACTTGATATACAGAAAATAAATATCCCTGGTTGGGAGGAAGAAGGAGAAATGTGGGCTAAGGAAAATGAGGGGTGGCAGGTAGCTCTAAGCTCTAAGGAGAATTAGAGAGTAGGAATAGTAAAGAGGAATAAAATGGGAGAGAGTGGTTCTCTCTGTTTTTTTTTTTCTCTTTCCCTCTATTTCTGCCTCTCTCTTATATTTGAAGTTTACTAGAGTATGGCAGGACAGGGAGGAGGAGACACGCTTATTGGGGAAAAGTTCATGGTCAGAGTTTCACCTAAAAGCAGAATCAAAGGTGGAGTTAGGACCACGAATGATTCATAGGCAAAATGTAAGCCTAAAGGGAGATGGGGGGGGGAGGAGAGGGAGGAGGGGTGTGGGAGGGAGGAGGGGTGGGGGGGGGGGGTTGGCAACCCGAGATTATGCAGGAAAATAGGAGTCATATTATTCTGGAGAAATCATGGAGGACGAAGAAAGTATAGGGAAGAGAGGGAGAGTAAGGGGCTAGGAGAAGGATGAGAGGAGGTGAGAAAAAGAGAAGAATGGAAGAGATTTACTTTGTGACTTATGAGCCCAGGGAGTCACTTTGAGCCCAGGGAAGAGATTTAAGATATGTAAAGAACTTCAGCAAAGACTCTCTTCAGTGGTATTCCTACAGGGGGCACACCATGTACAAGACACAAATGTGAAGCTACAATCCAGATATTATCCAGAGTGGTATTATGCAGATTCCCCAATTAAACGTGCAAAGGGAGTGGCAATAGGATTTGCAAAAAATATAAGATTTAAACTGGAAGAGAGATTGGTTGATCCAGAAGGGAGATTTCTTTACTTGAAAGGAAAACTACAGGAAATAGAATGTACATTAGCAAACATTTATTGCCCGAATAAGAATCCTGAGTTATCCTTAAAAAATATTCTGAGGAAATTAATGGATTTCAAAAAAGGGGATTTGATTGTGGCTGGAAATTTTAATTTGTATATGGATCCCCAAATGGATGTGGCCTCTCCTGTGATGAGAGATAGTAGTAGATCTCTGAAAAACTTGAAAAAAATGTTATTTCAATGTCAACGCGTAGATATTTGGACAATTAAACATATGAAGGAAAGAGACTACACTTTTTACTCTCATGTACATGAGATCTATTCAAGATTGGATTACATACTGTTAGACCATAGGCTTATTGAGTCTCTGGTCAAAGTAAATATAGACGTTATGTCAATTTCTGACCATGCCCCTTTTACAATGCAATTGCTATGGGGGAAAGAACAGAGAGGAGGAAAATTTTGGAGGTTGAATGAGTCACTTCTACAGGAGCAAGAGACTGAGTGGAAAGTTAAGAAGGAAATAAAGCAATTCTTTGAAGAAAATGACTCTGAGGAAGTGTCGGTAGCTACGGTGTGGGAGGCACATAAGGTCTATAGTAAAAGGTATTTTAATAGCGATAGGAGCAAAAAAGAAGAGGAAAAGAAGAGAAAAAGTAAATACACTCTTAAGGGAACTCTGTGAATTAGAGCAGACACATAAAAATAGAGTAACAAAAGAGGTCATGCAGAAGATAATAAATAAAAGAATTAAATAACATCTTGGAAGAAGAGGAGAGTGTTTAATAAAATGATAAGTGAGAGATATAGATGGAGGGATAGACCAGGAAAGTATTTAATGAGGGCTCAGAGGAATTATATTGAGAAAATAAGAGATAATAAAGGAAAATTGGTTCATTCAACCAAAGATATATTAAAAGTGTTTAAAGAATATTACAATAAGTTATATAATATTAAGACTCATGGTACCATAGGAGAAGATGAAGTCAGAGATAAAGAGAGAAGACTGGCATATTTAAAAAAGGCAGGATTACCAATATTAAATGAAGAACAATTAGAATCCCTAGAAACTGCTATAACACAGGAAGAAATACATCTTGCATTAAAAAGTACAGTAGCCGGGAAAAGTCCAGGACCCGATGGGTATACAGTGAGGTATTATAAAAAATATGAAGAGATTCTATTATCTAAGCTGAGAATATATATGAATGCTCTGGGAGGAGAGACGGAGATGAGGAAGGAATTGCTGCAAGCTCATGTGGTTCTCATACAAAAGGAAGGTAAAAGATACAGTTGCAAGAAAAAGTATGTGAACCCCTTGGGATTACGTGGAGTTTTGCATGAATTGGGCATAAAATGTGCTTTGAACGTCATCTAAGTCACAACAATAGAAGAACACAGTCTGTTGAACATAATACTACACAAACATTAGATGTTGCCATGGTTTAATTGCACATAACATGTAAACATTCACAGTGCAGGGAGGAAAAAGTATGTGAGGCCCTAGCTTAATGACTTCTCCCAGAGATAATTGGAGCCAGGAGTGAGCCAACCTTGACTCCAATCAGTGTGATGATATCGGATGTGTTGCTGACAGCTGTCCTGCCCTTAAAAAACACACACCTGTTTTGGGTTTACTGGTTTCAAGAAGCACTGTCTGATGTGAACCATGCCTCGCAGAAAAGAGCTCTCAGAAGACCTACGATCAAGAATTGTTGACTTGCATGAAGCTGGAAAGGGTTACAAAAGTATCTCCAAAAGCCTTGATGTTCATGTGTCCATGGTAAGACAGACTGTCTACAAATGGAGAAAGTTTAGCACTGCTGCTACTCTCCCTAGGCGTGGTCGTCCTGTAAAAATGACTGCAAGAGCACAGCGCAGAATGCTGCATGAGGTAAAGAAGAATCCCAGAGTGTCAGCTAAAGACCTACAGAAATTTTTGGCACATGCTAACATTTTTGTTGACACATCTACAATAAGGAAGACATTAAACAAGAATGGAGTACATGGGAGGACACCACAGAGGAAGCCATTGCTGTCCAAAAAGAATATTGCAGCACGTTTGAAGTTTGCAAAAGAGCACCTGGATGTTCCACAGCACTACTGGCAAAATATACTGTGGACAGATGAAACCAAGATTAAGTTGTTTGGGAAGAACACACAACACTATGTGTGGAGAAAAAAAGGCACAGCACACCAACATCAAAACCTCATCCCCACTGTAAAACATGGTGGAGGGAGCATTATGGTTTGGGGCTGCTTTGCTGCCTCAGGGCCTGGGCGGATTGTTGTCATTGATGGGAAAATGAATTCCAGAGTTTATCAAGACATTTTGCAGGAAAACGTACGACCATCTGTCCGCCAACTGAAGCTCCGCAGAGGATGGGTGATGCAACAGGTCAATGACCCAAAGCATACAAGTAATTCAACAAAACAATGGCTGCAGCAGCACAGAAGACGCCTTCTGAAGTGGCCCAGTCATTGTCCTGACCTCAACCCAATTGAAATGCTGTGGCATGACCTTAAGAGAGCGATTCACACCAGACATCCCTAGAATATTGCTACACTGAAACAGTTTTGTGAAGAGGAGTGGTCCAAAATGACTCCAGATCGCTGTGCAGGTCTGATCTGCAACTACAGGAAATGTTTGGTTGAGGTTATTGCTGCCAAAGGAGGGTCAACCAGTTATTAAGTCCAAAGGTTCACATACTTTTTCCTCCCTGCACTGTGAATGCTTGCAATTAAACCATGGCAACATCTAATGTTTGTGTAGTATTATGTTCAGCAGACTGTGTTCTTCTATTGTTGTGACTTAGATGACGTTCAGAGCACATTTTATGCCCAATTCATGCAAAACTCCACGTAATCCCAAGGGGTTCACATACTTTTTCTTGCAACTGTAATACTCACTGCTCAAGCTATAGACCAATTCCCTTATTAAATATAGATACTAAACTATATGCAAAAGTACTGTCAAGTAGATTGAAGGACTTAATGCCGAGTTTGATTCATATAGATCAAGTGGGGTTTGTCCCAGGAAGAGAGGGTAGAGACAACGGTTTAAGATCTTTGTTCCTTATACAAAAAAGTAAGAAAGAATGAACTCCGGCGTTGGCACTTGCAATTGACGCTGAAAAAGCATTAGATAGAGTAAATTGGGGATATATGTTAGACACCTTAAAAGTAATAGGCATGGGACCTAGAATGAGAGAATGGATTAGGAAATTATATAGCCAACCCTCGGCAGCAATAATGGTAAATGGGGAATTATCCAAGTACATTGGGATGCAGAATGGAACAAGACAGGGATGCCCTTTGTCCCCATTGTTATAGAGGTGAAACTCGAAAAAATAGAATATCGTGCAAAAGTTCATTTATTTCAGTGCAGCAACTTAAAAGGTGAAACTAATATATGAGATAGACTCATTGCATGCAAAGCAAGATAGTTCAAGCCGTGATTTGTCATCATTGTGATGATTATGGCTTACAGCTCATGAAAACCACAAATCCACAATCTCAGAAAATGAGAATATTACATGCAATCAATAAAACAAGGATTGTACATAGAACAATATCTGACCTCGGAAAAGTATAAGCATGCATATGTACTCAGTACTTGGTTTGGGCCCCTTTTGCAGCAATTACTGCCTCAATGCAGCGTGGCATGGAAGCTATCAGCCTGTGGCACTGCTGAGGTGTTATGGAAGACCAGGATGCTTCAATAGCGGCCTTCAGCTCTTCTGCATTGTTCGGTCTCATGTCACTCATCTTTCTCTTGGCAATGCCCCATAGATTCTCTATGAGGTTCAGGTCAGGCGAGTTTGCTGGCCAATCAAGCATAGTAATCCCACGGTCATTGAAACAGGTTTTGGTGCTTTTGGCAGTGTGGGCAGGTGCCAAGTCCTGCTGGAAAATGAAGTCAGCATCCCCATAAAGTTCGTCTGCGGAAGGAAGCATGAAGTGCTCCAAAATCGCCTGGTTGACGGCTTCATTGACCCTGGACTTAATGAAGCACAGTGGACCAACACCAGCAGATGACATGGCTCCCCAAATTAACACAGACTGTGGAGATTTCACACTGGACTTCAAGCATCTTGCAGTGTGTGCCTCTCCATTCTTCCTCCATACTCTGGGTCCTTGGGCTTCTCCATTCTTCCTCCATACTCTGGGTCCTTGGGCCTCTCCATACTTCCTCCATACTCTGAAGAGCACTCATCAATGCAAATGTTTTGCTGGAGAGTATAGACATCTGCAAATTTTTGGTTAAGGTGATTTGCGAGGGGCTGAATTTTGTGGAGCCGGTCATATTCAGGGTTACCCCGAAGATGACAGAGTGTATTGTCAGTGAAATGCATAAAACACATTATACTGTCATATCTATGCCTGGTCATGGCAGCAGAGAACAAGGGCATATGATGTCTGCGGACCAATACAACCGCAATTCATTTCTTTTAGTAATGCCCATGTTGAGGGTGAGGCCCAAAAAAATGTAAATTAGAAAACCGTAATGAGTTTCCATGCGACTGGTCTGGCAAGGTTTGAATTTGGGTTGGTGGCAATAAATTGTTGTGCATATAAATTGCTTTGATCCACAATCAATGCATACAGATATTTCGTGAAAAACAGCTCCAAAAATCAAGGGGAGTAGTTAAATTTGCTATTTCCACCTGAATTCCGGGTTGGGCAGTGAATGGGGGAAGTACGGGTGCTGCAGAATTTGTCGGCTGTCAATCAGGATTTGCAAGCACATCCACAAGGATACTAAGAGCTGTAATGACTTTTGGGGACTGTTTATTAAGAAAAATTATATTATCCCAAAATTGGGAATCCCAGCTGACTGTCATGGGTTAACATCCTCTGTTAATTTCAAATGACCTTCCAAAGAAGTTATCCTAAACAATGAGTGGAAGAGACTTGTTTGAGAGACAATGAGATTCAAACACCACTATTTGGACCTCTGCAGGTGACCATAAAGGAGGTCTGGAAGTGACAATAGGGTAACAAAACCTGATTGTTTGAGAGCTCTCACAAAACCTTGGAAAGTGTGATGAAAAAACAAACCTCTTGAGATGTCACAATAGCTATTGAATAGGAAGGTTTAACTCTGGTCTCTTCTATTTACCCTAATTCTCAAACAATAGTGAAAGCAACTAGACATTCTTTCCATCACATTTCCTTGAACTGTACATTTAGAACAAGGTGAAACATGGGTTATTTAAGATACAAAGAAGTGTGGTATATATATATATATATATATATATCAACGGGAAAATGATCAAAAGGCATATTACCAACACTTTTTATCAAGGGAAAATATATTTGATAAAGTTGGGTATTGCATCCCACTCAACTGAGTTGAAGTGATGAAGAAGAAAATGATTTGTAAATTGGGTATTTCATATATTTCCAAAAGTAGTCAACCAATCCTATACAGTTTAAATATCAGGAAAATGAGAAACCAAATGTATTTACATCTTTCTATGGTCCTTATCCAAGAGTTAGTAGTGAAATCAACTATACTTGAATAGGACATATATTTGATACATAAAGACATTTTGTTTCTATCAAAGGATGAGTCATCATTAAGACCACCAATTCATTTGTGATACTGGACTGTCCCCAGTGGACAGGTGAGGAACATCTCTAGATACGCAACTTCTCAACCGTCCAATCATCAAGTCTGTTGGGAGGTCTTTTTGGAACAATGGAATTGAATGATATAAAAATGCCAAACACCTACCGTATTTTTCGCCGTATAAGACGCACTTTTTCTTCCCCAAAACTGGGGGGGAAAAGTTGGTGCGTCTTATACGACGAATAGAGAGAGAATCCGTCAGGCGCGGCCACGGCCGTAGGAAAGGCCGCGGCTTTGGCCTATCTCTGGAGTGGTCGGCCATCTTAGTACACCCGGCGGTGCGCGCTGACGTCATCACCCCCTCTGCTCGTGGATCAGCCCTGAAGACCGGAACGGCGCGGGAACACGGCGAGAGGAACGCGCGGAGCAAAGATAAGTGAATTGACACAATATGGGGAATGAATTACTATAGGGGGGATGAATTACTATATGGGTAATGAATTACTATGGGGGATGAATTACTATAGGGGATGAATTACTATATGGGGGATGAATTACTATGGGGGATGAATTATTATGGGGGATGAATTACTATAGAGGGGATGAATTACTATATGGGGGATGAATTACTATATGGGGGATGAATTACTATGGGGGATGAATTACTATATGGGGGATGAATTACTATAGGGGGGATGAATTACTATGGGGGATGAATTACTATAGGGGGGATGAATTACTATGGGGGATGAATTACTATGGCGGATGAATTACTATATGGGGGATGAATTACTATGGGGGATGAATTACTATGGGGGATGTATTACTATAGAGGGGCTGAATTACTATATGGGGGATGAATTACTATATGGGGGATGAATTACTATGGGGGATGAATTACTATGGGGGATGAATTACTATAGGGGGGATGAATTACTATATGGGGGATGAATTACTATGGGGGATGAATTACTATATGGGGGATGAATTACTATATGGGGGATGAATTACTATATGGGGGATGAATTACTATATGTATTGGGTTCAGAATATTTTTTTTTCTAGATTTTCCTCCTTTAAAATTGGGTGCGTCTTATATTCCGGAGCGTCTTATATGGCGAAAAATACGGTAAACTCAAAAAACTCACAAACTGATGAACTCACTTGCTCACCTGATCACTTCAAGACTTCAAGACCTCAAGACTTCTAATAATCACTTCACTTCTTCTGAAAGACTGCTGCTACTTCTTGATCATTTCTGAACTTAATCTTCCAACTATTTCTTCACTACTCCTACCACTATATACTGCAATATTTTGTTTAAGGGAGATGACACCGCTCTACGTATTTAGAATAAATTCTTACATAAACCACCACAGAGCTCTACGGGCCTGTGTGCAAATTCTTTGTGGTTGCGGGACAATACTTGTGCTCGCCACCGCACCAGCTTGTACTGGACTTATGGGACATGCCATGTCACCGAGTCATACTGCAGTGCTGGTATTAATATTATTATAGAGGATTTATATAGCGCCAACAGTTTGCTCAGCGCTTTACAGTATAACGGGAGACAATACAGCAACAATACAGTTCAATACAAGAGGGTTAAGAGGGCCCTGATCCTGGGAGCTTACAATCTAAGAGATATGTGAAAGACCAAGATGTACTAGACCGCTGGTACTCGCCAGGTCACCAAATGGTAGTGCGGCACTAGTACTGGCACTCTGCTGCATATGAGAGTCATCAAAATTTACTGGCAAGTGCTAACAGAGATCAGGCCTGATTCTGCCAATACTGCAGTTTTGTGTGCAATTTATCAAGTGACAGTGACCTACTGACACTGCACTTGCTGGGGGAGAAGGGAGGGGGTTAAGCATAGGGGCCAAACGCAGGTGTTGGCAGGTTCCGGGGCTGATCCCGCTATCGCTGCATTTTTGGGGATGCTATACTAATATGAACGCTGGTATAGTGCTGATCTGATCAAAGATATTGATCTGTTCAGACACCATACTAGCAATGGAGATTTATTGTGCATGAGCATATTCCTGGCAGTCAAGGGGTTAAATGTGATGACTGATGTACTGATGGGCAATCTGACGCTATCTGGGAGGGGCGTGAAAACCACGGGAGCGCAAATCATGTATATATAGATATATTATATATATTAAAAATCCTTCCCTGGTGGTGCACTGCACCGCTCGCATTTAAATAAAAGGATGGATGGATGAACGACCCTACGATGCTGCCTAGTCCTCTGCTTGCCATAGACAACCATCGGACATGGATTTAATGAAGAGAGTAGATCTGGAACCCAGCAGTGACACTTATTAATTCATAGAAATGCAGCCTACAGGGTGTGTACTATTATTCTAGTATAGTCACATGTGATGAAACTTAGGCATGTGTGGCAATGCAGTGCACCAGGGATGGATGTACATATGTGATACTATATACAGTGACAAAGTGACAAAGGAGATAAATCACTAGTATAAACATAAATGTTAATATAAAACGTTGCAAAAAACTTCTTAATATGGTTTACAAAGTTTAAATAAAAAAATAAAATAAGTATTGTTACAATATAATATAATATCTGGTAAAGTTGGTCTAATGTATGGTATACGTGTGTATGCATAAACATGGAAGCATAAGAAATATAACATATATAAGAAATAAATAAAAAAATGCGAGCGTTGCAGTGCACCACCAGGGAAGAATTTTTAATATATATATGTGTAATTATTTTTTTTAAATTTAAATTTTTAATTTTTTTCTTTATTTTATTTGCACACTTCTTATGGTTCTTATGATTTTATGATTGTCACTAGTTTCAATGATTTTATTTATACATATATATTTATATATTTTTTTTATAGATCTTTTGTGTTTACTTATACTATGTCAATTGCCCCTGTGACCCCTCCCTCAACATAGGGGAGTGTCCAGGACGGTCCATGTGACCTTTGGTTCAACTAGTAGTATATAAAGAGGGAGCAGATATTTGGTCAGTTGGCTCTGAGGAAGATGCAAGTCCTCAGAACGCATCAGCCTATTGGACGTCTACACTCCCTATTGGGGATTGTTACTCAGTGCGGTGTACACCTTCTCCATTACATGACATGTTTTCTGAGACCTCTGATTGCTGTTTTAGAGGCTGCAATGACAAAGGATCATTTTTTCATATATTTTGGAGTTGTGAAAAGCTACAACCAACATGGCAAAGAGTATCAACCTTAGCCTCTCAGTTATCACCTAATTCCATTACTCTCACTCATGCTGGATATCTATACTGATATGGACGGGGAATGTGCTTGGAACACAAGGATTCCCCATCATTTGATGGAAATAATCAACCTACAGAGGACTGAATTCAAAGACACCCCTAAAATCAAAGTGAAAAAATGATGCAACAGGTGAGTCCATTTTGCAGAAATTGAATTGCAGCAACTCAGAATGGTCCTCAGTAGTCTGTATGGCCCCCATGTGCTTGTATGCATGCCTGACAACGTCGGGGGAGGCTCCTAATGAGACGATCGACATATGGTGTCCTGGGGTATTTCCTCCCAGATCTGGACCAGGGCATCACTGCACTCCTGAACAGTCTGCGGTGCAACCTGGCGGTGGTGGATGGACCGAAACATGACATCCCAGAGATGTTCTATTGGATTTAGGTCAGGCGAGCGTGGGGGGCAGTCAATGGTATCAATTCCTTTATCCTCCAGGAACTGCCTGAGTACTCTCACTACATGGGGCTGGGCATTGTTGTGTACGAGGAGGAACCCAGGGCCCACTGTACCAGTGTAGGGTCTCACAATGGGTAAAAGGATTTCATCCCGATACCTAATAGCAGTCAGGGTGCCACTGACTATCCTGTAGAGGTCTGTGCGACCCTCCATGGATATGCTTCCCTAGACCATCACTGACCCACCACCAAAATGGTCATGCTGAACGATGTTACAGGCAGCTAAACATTCTCCATGGCTTCTGCAGACCCTTTCATGTCACATGTGCTCAGGGTGAACCTGCTCTCATCTGTGAAAAGCACAGGGTGCCAGTGGCGGACCTGCCAATTCTGGTGTTCAATGGCAAATGCCAATCAAGCTCTATGGTGCCGAGCAATGAACACAGGGCCCACTAGAGGACATCAAGCCCTCGGCCACCCTCATGAAGTCTGTTTCTATTGTTAGGTCAAAGACATTCACACCAGTGGCCTGCTGGAGGTCATTTTGTAGGGCTCTGGCAGTGCTCATCCTGTTCCTCCTTGCACAAAGGAGCAGATACCGGTCCTGGTGATGGGTTAAGGACCTTCTACGGCCTTGTCCAGCTCTACTAGAGTAACTGCCTGTCTCCTGGGATCTCCTTCATGCTCTTGAAACTGTGCTGGGAGACATTGCAAACCTTCTGGCAATGGCACGTATTGATGTGCCATCCTGGAGGAGTTGGACTGCCTGTGCAACCTCTGTAGGGTCCAGATATTGCCTCATGCTACCAGTAGTGACACTGACCCTAGCCAAATGCAAAACCATCAGAAAAGAAGAGTAGGGAAAAATATCAATGGCCTCCACCTGTAAAACCATTCCTGTTTTGGGGGTCATCTCATTGTTGCCCATTTAGTGCACCTGTTGGTAATTTCATTAACACCAAAACAGCTGAAACTGATTAACAACCCCCTCTGTGACTTCACTGACCAGATCCATATCCCAGGAGTTTCATTGACCTGATGCTAGACTCTGATTAAAAAGTGTTGCCAAAAGTATTGGGCTAGCCCTTCAGATCATTGGATTAAGGTGTTCCAATCCCCTTTATGGCCACAGGTGTATTAATTCAAGCACCTAGGAATGCAGACTGCTTCTACAAACATTTGTGAACATGCTGAAGCGCACAGTGCGCAGAAGTCGCCAACTGTCTGCGGAATCAATAGCTAAAGACCTCCAAACTTGGTGTGGCCTTCAGATTAGCACAACAGTGTGTAGAGATCTTCATGGAATGGGTTTCTATGGCCAAACAGCTGCATTCGAGCCTTAGATCACCAAGTGCAATGCGACGCGTCAGATGCCGTGGTGTAAAGCACGGCACCACTGGACTCTAGAGCAGTGGAGACATGTTCTCTGGAGTGACCAATCGGGCTTCTCTGTCTGGCAATCCAATGGACGTGTCTGGGTTTGGCGGTTGCCAGGAGAACGGTACTTGCCTGACTGCACCGTGCCAAGTGTAAAATTTGGTGGAAGGCAGATTATGGTGTGGGGTTTTTCTTCAGGGGTTGGGCTTGGCCTCCTAGTTCCAGTGAAGGGAACTCTTAAGGCGTCAGCGTACCAAGACATTTTGGACAACTTAATGCTCCCAAGTTTGTGGGAAGAGTTTGGGGATGGCCTCTTCCTGTTCCAACATGACTGCACACCAGTGCACAAAGCAAGGTCCATAAAGACATGGGGGAGCCCGTTTGGGGTGGAGGAACTTGACTGGCCTGCACAGAGTCCTGACCTCAACCCCATAGAACACCTTTGGGATGAATTAGAGCAGAGACTGCGAGCCAGGCCTCCTCCTCCGACATCAGTGCCTGACCTCACAAATGTGCTTCTAGAAGAATGGTCCAACCTTCCCATAGACACCCTCCTAAACCTTGTGGACGGCCTTCCCAGAAGAGTTGAAGCTGTCATTAACCATTTCAATACCGGGCAATTTTCCCCCTTCCTGCCCAGGCCATTTTTCAGGTTTCAGCGTTCTCACACTTTGAATGACAATTGCGCAGTCATGCAACATTGTACCCAAACTAAAATTTTATAATTTTCTTCACACAACTTGAGCTTTCTTTTGGTGGTATTTAATCACCACTGGGGTTTTTACTTTTTGCTAAATTAACAAAAAAAGGCAGAACATTTTTAAATAAAACCTGTTTTTCTTTGTTTCTGTTATAAAAGTTTGCAAATAAATAATTGTTCTTCATAAATTTAGGCCAAGATGTATTCTGCTACATGTCTTTGGTGAAAATAACCCAAATTAGGATGTATTTTTTAGTTTGTAGGAAAGTTATAGAGTTCACAAACTATGGTATAGATCTGAATATTGATCAATCCTGAAGTACTGACGGTCAATCTAATTTCTTGAGGTCCAAGAATGTCAGAACAGTACAGATATCCCCCAAATGTCAGAACAGTACAGATATCCCCCAAATGACCCCTTTTTGCAGAGTAGACAGTCCAACGTACTTCCTATGAGGCATGGCGAGTTTTTTGAAGTTGTATTTTTTTTGTCATATGTCATTTTCGGAAAATGAAAAAATGCAAAAAATTATTTTCACTATTTTATTTTAACATACTGTCACCAGTGCAGTACAGCGTCATTGTATAACTGGCATGGCGGTGATCAGGGACATTGACTGGTGACAGTATGAAAACAATATATATATATATTTTTTAATTTTTTTATTATTTTTAATTTTTTATTACTTTTTTTCTTCTTTTTAAGATTTGTTTTTCATATTTCACTATGTCCAAAGTAGTACAATGTTACCATAGTAACATTGTACTACTTTGGGGAAGTGATCAGTATTTTTATTTTTTTTTTTTACACAATTTGCTTATAGTAAAGAATTACTTTGCTATCAGCAAGCATTTACCTGAATGACATTGATTCATTCAGGGCTTTTTTTTGTGCTTAGCTGTGATTTGGCCACAGCTAATCACATGACATGTGCATGTGATCGCTCTGACCATTCACATCTAGACACTAGTATACAATGGATGGCATGAATGAAGCCATCCATTGTATACAACTGTCATGTGACCTGCTGTGATTGGTCACAGCAGATCACATGGTACCGGCAACGGGGCCGATAGTCAGATCTGTCATCGGCCGTGTCCGAGGTACATGACCGGTGACAGATCGCGCTGCTGCGCAGCTCTGCAAGCGCGAAAACTGCGCATGTGCGGGAGGACGCCATTTGGCATTTTTGCAGCCGCCAAACGGCTATTGGCCGGGCGGCTAATAGTTAAGATCAACAGCACAACCATTGGTCCTTCCCCTCATGCCAGGGTGCTAGGCATAATCCTAGACTCTGACCTCTCCTTTGGGCCCCACATCCAATCACTGGCTAAATTCTGCCGCCTCAACCTCCGGAACATTTCCAAAATCCGCCCCTTCCTGATAAATGATACCACAAAACAACATATCCACGCCTTGGTTATATCCCGCCTTGATTACTGCAACTCCCTCCTCACTGGTCTACCGTTACACAGGCTATCCCCCCTCAGTCTATTATGAATGCTGCTGCTAGACTCATACACCTTACCAACCAATCAGTGACTGCTGCCCCTCTCTGCCATTGGCTTCTACTAACCCAACGTATAAAATTCAAAATACTAACCACAGCTTACAAAGCTATCCACAACACTGCCCCTAGCTACATCACTGACCTCATTAGCAGATATCGCCCAAATCGGCCGCTCCACTCCTCCCAAGATATCTTCCTCTCTAGTTCCCTCATCACCTCCTCCCAGGCTCACCTCCAGGACTTCTCCAGAGGCTCTCCCATCCTCTGGAACTCCCTACCACAGCATGTCCGGTCAGCCCCCACCCTGTCTGCCTTTAGGCGATCTTTAAAAAACTCACTTCAGGGAAG
Organism: Staurois parvus; assembly: GCF_062004578.1. Taxonomy (NCBI): domain Eukaryota; kingdom Metazoa; phylum Chordata; class Amphibia; order Anura; family Ranidae; genus Staurois; species Staurois parvus. The sequence goes on from NW_028318068.1 coordinate 1,595,579, forward strand.
CCTACACCACCTCCACCTAAGAACTGTACTTGAATCACCTCCACCAGATCATCACCCGCAGCTATCACCTTTTGTACCACCTCACCCTTCATTTAGATTGTAAGCTCCACGATCCGGGCCCTCCTATTCCTTCTGTACTGAAATGTATTGTAATTGTATTGTCTCCCTTATATTGTACAGCGCTGAGCAAACTGTTGGCGCGATATAAATCCTGTATAATAATAATAGCTGCAAAGGGCGGGACAAGTCAATATTGAGCCCTACGGACTAAGACTTGGATGTCATTACAGTTCATGTGCGTGTAAAAGCAGGCAGTCCGATACTTCTGCAATATAGTGTGTGTTGTGTGCCTGTAGGATCCGCCTCTCAGTAGTACAATCTGGGTGGGCGGGGCTAAGGTGGTTACATTTATTTTTTAACCCTTTTTTAAATCTTTCTTTCATTTCAAGATTTGACTTTTTGTTTGTTTTATCCTGTAAGTCGTCACTTTTTCAAGGGAACGCCTCCCGTGTTGCAATGGCAGCCATCTCTCTCGTCACTCTTGGATCTTGACCACTGACATGTTTGATCTTGTTCCACGTTCACTGTTATTAGGTAGTCTGGGATGATGTAACTCCTGTGCATGGTCATGCTGAATGTTCATTAATCAGAAATATTGCTGGGGGGGAAGGGGAGAAGCTTTAATTGCAGAAAAGACATATGCAGGGGTGGACTGACCATTTGGAAACTCGGGCACTGCCCGAGGACCCGGGGTCAGTAGACTGCCCCATGAGATGCCCCTGGTACTTTTTTTCACAGGCTTTTTTGAGTTTGGGCAAGGACACAGGGCTCATGATCCCCTATTGCCCGGGGGCCCCATGAGTTGTCAGTCCGCCCCTGGACATACAGGATCTCTTCTGGGATAAATCCCTACATGCCAGCAGTGTTTTACAAACCTGACTTTAGTTCCACTTTAAACCTGTAATTTGAAGAAGTGTCCACAAACATTTAGCCATATAAAGTATGTATGGGGGGGGGGGGGCTCTCTTACTGCTTTTTTCATAATGTAAAGAATTCATTGGGGGAAATACAGACACTGAGCCCAGACAAAAGCAGTGCTGGAAGCAGAGACCACACTAGCTGTACTTTCACAGACTTCATTTATGCAATGAGAACAATAGCAATGATGGGAACTTACCTAGTGAGACATCCAAACTGAGCAGATCTGGAGCTGCATAGCTGTCAGGAATGGACTCAGCACTGGTGGTGGGACTCATCTGCCGTGTGGGCTGCAGTACCAGAGCTGACCAGCGGGTGCTCTCAGCAGCCAGAAGCTCACACGTGCAATCAGCCAAACCTGGGGCTGATTGCAGAAAGGTGTATTTAAGGCATGACCAGGCCTATGATCTGGGCCTTGGTGTATGTTTTCCCATGAGCCTCTGTACCTGGTATCTTGTGTTCCTGCTTCGTTGCTGACCCGGCTTGATCCTGACCTCTGCTGACTGTCTCCTGTTGAACCCCTGGCTTGCCTGACCATCCTTCTGCCTGATCCCCTGTACCGCGCTGCCCGTGAGTTACTGAACCCGGCTTGTGACCTTGACCATTCTCTGCCTGCTCCTTTGGTACCTTGCTGCCCGCACGTTGCTGACTTGGCCCGTCTGACCACGCTAACTACTCTGCCATCCATCCATCCTGCACGGATCCAGCCGTACCTGCACATACCTCTGGCGGATCCCTCTACCACTAGCAGGTGTACTCAGGGGCCGCGACCTGGTTCCTGTCTGCTCCAAGTCCATCCCCACCATCAGGGGCCCTGGTGAATAAGCAGACTGGGACTTAGACTCCGCGCCCTGGGGAATCCTGTCCTGGGGACCACTAGAGGTACCACCAAACGGTCATTACAGAACCCTACGGCCGGCCTGACCGTTCCATTTCTCCAGCCCTGACTACGCCTGTGTTCCTGCACCTACTAAGATTAGTGGAAGGTTGGTTTGTTCACTGTGCGTTTATATATATATATCTGGGTGGCTAATAAAAAACTGTATTATTATACTATACCTGAAACCTGCGTTTCCCTGTGTCAGTCCACACCTTTCTGGTCATTCCTAGATTCCTGACAACTAGGCAACATTTTTGCAATCTTCTTTTGTCTAATTGTGGTGAGCCTGTGCGAATTGTAGCCTCGGTTTCCTGTTCTTGGCTGACAGGAGTAGCACCCGGTGTGGTGCTATAGCCCATCTACTTCAAGGTTTGACATGTTGTGAATTTAGAGATGGTATTCTGCATACCTTGGTTGTAACGAGTGGTTATTTGAGTTACTGTTGCTTTTCTATCATCTTGAAGTAGTCTGCCCATTCTCCTCTGACCTCTGACATCAGTAAGGCATTTCATCCACACAGCTGCAGCTCACTGGATATTTTCTCTTTTTCGGACCATTCTCTGTAAACCTTAGAGATGGTGGTGCGTGAAAATCTCAGTAGATTGGCAGTTTTTGAAATATTCAGACCAGTCGTCTGACACCAACAACCATGCCACGTTCAAAGTCACTTAAATCCCCTTTATTCCCCATTCTGATGCTCGGTTTGAAGTTCAGCAAGACGTCTTCACCACGTCCATCTATACCTCCTCCCTTGACCAACTCATACACTCTCACGGCTTCAACTACCACCTCTATGACGACGACACACAAATCTATCTCTCAACCCCCCCACCTCACCCCCTTGGTCTCAGCCCGAATCACACACCTACTGAGCGACATATCAGACTGGATGTCACTCCACTTCCTTAAATTGAACCTCAAGTCCAATCTTTAACAAACTCGTGCAGGCTCCACCTCCGCAACATCGCAAAATCCGCACGTTCCTAACCCCAGAAACCACTAAACAGCTCATCCACTCTCTCATCATATCACGACTCGACTACTGCAACTCCCTCCTCACTGGCCTGCCTCGCTGCTGGCTATCCCCGCTTCAGTCGATCCTAAATACGGCTGCCAGACTCATTCACCTTTCCAACCGCTCTGTCTCCGCCACCCCCCTCTGCCAATCCCTCCACTGGCTTCCGATTGCGCAACGGATCAAATTCAAAATCCTAACGCTGACGTACAAAGCCGTCCACCATACTGCCCCGAACTACATCACTGACCTAATATCCAAGTACCGCCCAGCACGCACTCTCCGCTCCTCACAAGACCTCCTTCTCTCTAGTTCCCTGGTCTCCTCCTCCCATGCCCGCCTCCAGGACTTCTCCAGGGTGTCACCCATCTTCTGGAACTCCCTGCCCCAACCCATCAGATTATCACCTACTCTCCTCTCCTTTAGGCGCACCCTGAAAACCCATCTCTTCAGGGAAGCCTATCCCACCCCCTGCTAACTTGCCGACCTCCTCCACTCTTCCTACCACTCCATCCCCCACAGCTACAGTCATGGCCGAAATTGTTGGCACCCTTGATATTTCTCCAGGAAATCATGTATTTCTCACGAAACGTATTGCATTAACACATGTTTTGCTATACACATGTTTATTCCCTTTGTGTGTATTGGGACAAAACAAAAAAAGGGAGGAAAGAAAGCAAATTCGACATAATGTCACACAAACCTCCAAAAATGGGCTGGACAAAAGTATTGGCACCCTTTCACAACTGCGGATAAATAAGAATGTTACAAGCATGTGATGCTCCTGTAAACTCACCTGGGGCAAGTAACAGGTGTGGGCAATATAGAAATCACACCTGAAAGCAGATAAAAAGGAGAGACGTTCACTTAACCTTTGCATTGTGTGTCTGTCTGTGCCACACTAAGCATGGACAACAGAAAGAGGAGACGAGAACTGTCTGAGGACCTGAGAACCAAAATTGTGGCAAAATATCAACAATCTCAAGGTTACAAGTCCATCTCCAGAGAACTAGATTTGCCTTTGTCCACAGTGCGCAACATTATCAAGAAGTTTGCAACCCATGGCACTGTAGCTAATCTCCCTGGTCGTGGACGGATGAGGAAAATTGATGAAAGATTGCAACGCAGAATAGTCCGGATGGTGGATAAGCAGCCCCAAACATGTTCCAAAGACATTCAAGCTGTCCTGCAGGCTCAGGGAGCATCAGTGTCAGCGCGAACTATCCGTCGACATTTAAATGAAATGAAACGCTATGGCAGGAGACCCAGGAGGACCCCACTGCTGACACAGAGACATAAAAAAGCAAGACTACAGTTTGCCAAAATGTACTTGAGTAAGCCAAAAGCCTTCTGGGAAAACGTCTTGTGGACAGATGAGACCAAGATAGAGCTTTTCGGTAAAGCACATCATTCTACTGTTTACCGAAAACGGAATGAGGCCTACAAAGAACAAAACACAGTACCTACGGTAAAATATGGTGGAGGTTCAATGATGTTTTGGGGTTGTTTTGCTGCCTCTGGCACTGGGTGCCTTGACTGTGTGCAAGGCATCATGAAATCTGAGGATTACCAAAGGATTTTGGGTCGCACTGTAGGGCCCAGTGTCAGAAAGCTGGGTTTGCGTCCAAGATCCTGGGTCTTCCAGCAGGACAATGACCCCAAACATACGTCAAAAAGCACTCAGAAATGGATGGCAAAGAAGCGCTGGAGAGTTCTGAAGTGGCCAGCAATGAGCCCAGATCTAAATCCCATTGAACACCTGTGGAGAGATCTTAAAATTGCTGTTGGGAAAAGGTGTCCTTCCAATAAGAGAGACCTGGAGCTGTTTGCAAAGGAAGAGTGGTCCAAAATTCCGGGTGAGAGGTGTCAGAAGCTTATTGATGGTTATAGGAAGCGACTGATTTCAGTTATGTTTTCCAAAGGGTGTGCAACCAAATATTAAGTTAAGGGTGCCAATACTTTTGTCCAGCCCATTTTTGGGGTTTTGTGTGACATTATGTCATATTTGCTTTTCTGCCTCTGTTTTATATTTGTTCCAATACATACAAAGGGAATAAACATGTGTATAGCAAAACATGTGTTAATGCAATACCTTTTTTGTGTGAAATACTTGATTTTCAGGAAAAATATCAAGGGTGCCAACAATTTCGGCCATGACTGTATCTCCTCCTGTGCCACCATCCCCTCCCTCCTAGATTGTAAGCTCAAAAGAGCAGGGCCCTCAATCCCCTCATGTTTTGCATTGTATTGTTATTGTTCTGTCACATGTTCTGTCCCCCTTTGTAATGTACAGTGCTGAGCGAACTATCGGCGCTTTATAAATACTGTATAATAATAATAATAATTAAGTGTGCTGTTTCAGCTGCTGAAGTTCTGTCATAGCGTTGCTTGTGCTCCCAACCGTGCTGTCAGGCCATCAATTGGCTGGTGTCATAACTGATCACATGGGCAGCGTCATGGCAACTGCAGATCAAACAGAGGCTAAGATGGCTGCTTCCTTGGCTGTAAAGGAGAGGAAGGTTTAGTTCTGCTTTAAAAATAAATTAAAGCCAAACTCCAGCTAACACTTTTTTAAGCAACTACATTTAATTTGAAAAAAAGGTTTAGGCAACATGGCTGTAAGCTGACCACATGGTGATATGGTTTGTCCCAACCCTGAAACCAACTTTTGTTCAACAGCTTGGTCTGTTTACAGGAAGTGGGAAAAATATCAGCCAGATCTAATGGCAGGATCAACATATAATAAAAGTAATGCTATGGGGGGGCTAATTTGGTTTAAAAAAAATCAGGACAAGAGACATTACTTACAATGAATCTGTGGTGTCCCTTGTGCTGTTGGCTGCTGCATTTCTTGAAATGGTCCTTCTCCAATAACCCCAATACCACCACCGGTGTAATCTCTGGTGCATCGGGGTTATTAGAGCAGAAGGAGTTGTGACAGGCTGTCATGAAGGATGCCTGACTATGCCTTCCCACCTCCTCCATCCATAGATGCTGTACTATAGCTTGTAATAAAACAGGATCTATGAATGGAGGAGGTGGACCTTTCAGGCATCTGCCCATCCTCCTATCATAGACCATGGCTTGTATGAATGGAGGAGTTGGGCTGAAAGGACGGGCACTCTTGCTGAATGACGGTCACAGTTCCATCAGCACTATTAAACCCTGCCGCACTGGAAGATTACAGCGATGGGGGTGGGGAATGGAGAAGGGAGATTTCAAGCAATGCAGGAGGCAGCAGCACAAGGGAAACATCAGATTAATAGTAAGTAATGCCCCTTGTGCTGTTTTGTTAAAGATATACAGTATGTATTTTCTTCATGTCCATAGTCCCATTTAAACCTTTCTGTCCAGAATCCCAACTCATGTCCCCTACAAAAGGTCCCGACCTCCTCCTGGTGGATTCTCTATTAATCATATTTATCATCACACATACTGCAGCAAGATGAAGAAGACTCCATGGTGGAGGCAATCCAAGGAGACACACAGGAAACCAACTGCTCATTCAGCTCATCATCCACCCATAAATAAAATGGTGAATCTGGATGGACTGACCCTTTTAAAGTAAACATCTGGCCATTAAACTGAAGGCAGATATGTACCTCTGAGGTGCCTCTATATGTGGCCACCTACCCTGTGGAGCTCCCAAAGAGCCCCACAACCAACAAAGATGAAGTATACTGTTAGCTGCTTGCTATTGGTCAGTGAGGCTGTCCATCAAATGGATGGATCAATAGAATGATCAGCGAGGGGGAAGGAGCGAGCAGAACTTCAGCACCTGAAATTGCTATTTGCATATTAAGAACTTCTGGGCATGTGTGCCTGCTGTACATACCTGTCTTCCATTAACCTCTTGTTGCCCATGTAACATATATGTGCAGCTGCAAATAGGGTGGGCTTTAATGCTCACACACTGCACATACGTGTCCATGGACGCCAGAGGTTTCAATGCTGACAGTGCGCTACCAAACAGTGACAGCTTCGGGTCTATAGTAATGACTGGGAGGCGGCGCGGACCGACTCCTGATCACATGACAGCAAATCACAGTGGTTGTGTAATGAGGAAGACCTTCCCACCCCCAGGTGTAATAGCCCAGTTAAAGGGCTGGGTGGGAATAAGGAGAATTAAAGGTTTATGTGTGGAGGGGGGTACAGAGAAGCATACTAAATGGACAGCAGGACAAGAAAGCTGACAGAACAAGGTGCCCACCACATGTATCATTTACCTTTGCATGTGCCCCTCCAGTGCTGCATGGAGCCTTCACTGTCTCCACCCCATGGTAGTGGATACCATGGAGAATGTGCATTCCCTTACACCAATCCCCTTACAATTACTTCAGAGTCAAGAGCCAAAATGGCAGATTTCATACTGCATTGCACTCATGTAATTACTGGAAAATATCAAGGTAAGCCAAAACTCATGGAAGAAGAATGCTCTATAGTAAAGTTAGCTAAGCCACGCCCATTCCAGCACCCCATGTGATTGTGGACAGCAGAACGCCTGTTCCTAAACCTTCCTGGTCTTTTTTTTCATACCAGCAATGCTTTGAACTCATGACACGCATTCATGTCAGTGATACCAGTGATCTGTGATTGGCTACAGGTAATCACATGGTACAGGGTGCTGTGATTGGCCCGGGTACCATGTGATAGTTGTCAGCCAATTCCAGCTCTCAAGTATGGGAAGCAGAACTGTTATGAATGAGATTAATTCATAACAGCTTTGTTGATTTTGTGGTTATGTGATCGCAAAGTGGCCCGGTATTGTGAGCTGCAATCCGTAGTTGTGTGCGGGAGGGGAAGCTGCTGCACTGTGTGCCCCCTAAGTAGGAGCAGGCGTAATGGTGTACATGTATGTTATTGTGAACTCTGTGGGCAATGTGTATCCTGTCCAGGTGGGAGGAACTCCATCTCTCAAGGGCTCAAGGAAATCTACATTAATTAGGAAGTACATGTGTCACCTGCCTGGCTGTGCAGTGTGGAATATGTGTATAAATCTCAAGACTGGCTGGTAAAACTGAAAACATTTATGTTTTTCAACTGTGTGCTTAGCAGTTTGCCTCTTCCTGCCACCATTTTTTACCCGGTTCCTGAACATGTAGGCCTAAAGATTACTTAAAACCCAAAAACATTTTATATTTTCTAAAGAAGGGACCCTGGAGAATAAAATGGTGGCAGTTGTGATTTTTCGGTCACATGATTTTTACGCTGTTTATTAAAGCTGAGCTCCACCCAAAATGGGATGTTCCGCTTTAAAAACTGGTCCCCCGCTCCCCATTAAGGATTGGCACCTTTGGGGGCCGGAGCGGGTACCCGAATTTGACAGGTACCCAGTCCCACTTCCGCTCCGATTGCCTAGGCGATTGGAAGTGGAAGGTGTCTTCCGTCCTTCCCTCCCTGTAGTCTTTTGGGACACGTGACAGGTCCCAGAAGACTACAGGACCATTCAGAAAGCTCAGCGCTACTCGCGCATACACAGTGGGTACCCGGCTGTGAGGCCACAAGCTGTCACAGCTGGGTGCCCACACTGAAGATGCCGGCGCCCAGGGAGAGAAGACGGCTGGTAAAACGAGCTTCAGGGGACACACCGCAGGACCGGGGGACAGGTGAGAATGTGTTTTTTAAAAGTCAGTAGCTACAGTTTTTGCAGCCGCTTTTATTTTTTGACAGCGGGAGTTGGAACTCCGCTTTAAATCTTTATTTTTTTTAGTAAAAATAATAAAACATTTTTTTTTCAAAACAAGCTTAGTTCACACAAACAAAATATCGAATTTTTTGGTAAAATATAATTACATAAATACAGGATGTGTTGTATAAATAGATGCCAATAAAGCCTCAAAACTGCACATGCCCATGAAATTGTAAAACAGTACACCACCCAAAATTGTTTATAGGTGATGCTCTAAAAGCTTTTTACAGGTCATTGATTTGAAGTTCACACTGAATAATTGCCTTAGAATTACTGCTCTTGATACCCAATATTTGTAGTACAATGGTCATTTCCATGTGAATGAGCACCCGATGTGCACATGTACGTTCATATGTGTGTATACCCGGTGGTCTAAAGCTTTAAAAAAAATAGATCTGACCTCGATGAATTTCTTTCCTCAGCAAGTATGGTCAGGGCTTGACAGCTATGATCCCAGAAGTGCTCAGAACTGATTGCTTCCAAGTTCATACTACCCAGGAGAGATCTGCAGATCATCTTAATAAAGATGAAAAAAAAATGATTGGGTGAATTTACAACCACCTGATTCAGTTCTACCAGCAGAGAAAAGGCAAACCATGTTCTGTGAGAAACTTGGAGGCTCCCATTATAGACTTCTCTTTCTTCACCAGATAGTCATGCTAACAATCTGGCTTTAATGCTTTTGAGTCACTGAGCAGGAACAAATCCATTCATATTATTATACAGGATTTATATGGCGCCAACAGTTTGCCCAGCGCTTTACAATATAACGGGAGACAATACAGCAACAATACAGTTCAATACAAGAGGGATAGGAGGGCCCTGATCCTTGGAGCTTACAATCTAGGAATTGAGTTCTGACTTTTCTCCAACTTACATGACTGGGACGCCAACTCAAAGGCCCCATGTACACAGGATGTTTCTGAACGATGGAATCTGACTGCTGGAAAACCTAGGTTAAAAAAGTCTATTTAGCTGTATTTGCATAACGTGTTCATGTGCATTTACGTTTAGAAGCGTTTTTTAAAGATAGGCACAGGAGAACCTCCCAAATGCCCAGAATGCACTGAAAAGTGGTAAATTAATAACTATTTCAGACTGTTTCAGAGAAATACAGAGAGTAGAAGCAGAGACAGCAGTAAGTGTTGGGATAATTAGGTGTGTGTTGCTCATTAACATTTCTTTTGTTTCCAAGGGTGGGAAAGGTGCCTGGTGGAGGGGAGTCATTAAGGTCACCTGGCAGGGGGTCTTCATGAGGAATTTGAGGTGTGAATGGTCATTAACATATCTTTTGTTTCCAATGGTGGGAGAGGTCTGAGGTGTGAATTGGTCATTACAATGTGTGACAAGCTTGGTAGGAACATCCTGTGTTCAGTGTTTTGTCCATCTGAGCACCTTGAAAACTCTTTGCATGCATTTTTCATGATGAAAAAAGGCTCTGGACAGCATTGGGAACTGGAAGAGTTAAAAAAATTGCAAACGCAAAGGTTTATAAATGCGATTTGCCGCATTTACAAGCATTTTGCATTTGAAATGCTGATAAAATCAACGTCTGAACGCAAGTTTGTTGCATTCAAAAAAATGACTGTAAACTCAACTGCCTGTAAACGACTGTAAACGAAGATGTGTACATGGACACATAGGAAAACATTAGGGAGAGTTCAGGGGCTGCGGAAAAAACCACTGAACAGCTCCTAAACGCGCGTTTATCAGTTGCAGTGTAAATGAGCCCAAAGAACTAAAGCCAGAGAATTACCATGACTGCCAGGAAACATGAATTTTCAGAAGGTATCCAATTGCAGTCTTCCAATTTTTCCAATAATAAGTTTTCTTTACAAGTCTTAAAGCCAAATTTGCCCCCTAACCCCTCCTCTAGATTGTCTCCAAGCATACTTTTTTTTTCTTTGTTACTAGTTTCTGTAGTGAGGAAAAGCTTTTATCCCTCCTGTGGAATCATCACCAGGCTTATAAAATTCTTGTAGGGGCAGATGCTGGGAGATCAGTTCCTGTTGATACAGGGAAAGTCCCAGAACTACATCTCCCAAGAGCCCTCTTCCTGCACACAGTGTGAACAATACCAGGTCTGGCTGAGACTATAACTATCCTTCTAGGAGATGGTAGAGCCAATTTAAAAACTACAAGTCTGTTTCTCACATCACTCACCGGCTTTCCACCTCTGCTGGATTTGGTAGCTGTCAACATTCTGTCTGGAGATTCCATATTTTTCAGCCAAGTTCTCAGCTGTGATGGCCATGGAGGTCTTTATTAGGGAATCAGTAAGGCCAGCCCAGAAAGGATCATCCATCTAGGGGTGACTAGAACAGTCAGAGCAATTAGTGTCCAATTTCATTTATATAGAAAACCTCACAACCATGGCAATATTAAAAGTAATTCTCGCTCATGTCATTGGCTCACTGCTTGTCATCTATACAGCACCAGGTCTGATCATGTGATCAGAGCAGATCATCAAACTTAGCACTCAGGAAGGAGAAAGTTACTGAAAAGCCTGTCTCAGGTCCATCATATCACCCATCCCCCCACATCACACCTCATCATATCACCCTTCTTCCCCCATTATATCACCCCCCCATCATATTACCAGATATGATCACTGAGGTTCTTATAAAATATCTGATAACAGACAGGTTATCTCATCAATTCTGAACCGGGGGGCGGACTGACCATTCGAGCACTCGGGCAGTGCCCGAGGGCCCGGGGTCAGTAGGGGGACCCATGAGATGCTCCTGGTACCTTTCATTGGCTTTTTCATAGGCTTTTTTGGGTGTGGGCGAGGCCACAGGGACCTCATGATCCCCTATTGCCCGGGGGCCCCATTAGTTGTTAGTCCACCCCTGTTCTGAACATTTACACTCCCTCATTGGCCTCATTGGCCTGACTGCTATGCAGCTCCAGATCTGCTCAGTTTGGATGCCTCACTAGGTAAGTTCCCATCATTGCTAGTGTTCTCATTGCATAAATGAAGTCTGTGAAAGTACAGCTAGTGTGGTCTCTGCTTCCAGCACTGCTTTTGTCTGGGCTCAGTGTCTGTATTTCCCCCAATGAATTCTTTACATCATGAAAAAAGCAGTAAGAGAGGCCCCCCCCCCCCCCCATACATACTTTATATGGCTAAATGTTTGTGGACACTTCTTCAAATTACAGATTTAAAGTGGAACTAAAGTCAGGTTTGTAAAACACTGCTGGCATGTAGGGATTTATCCCAGAAGAGATCCCGTATGTCTTTTCTGCAATTAACCACTTCCAGTCCGGACACTTTCTGTCCAGGCCAATTTTCAGCTTTCAGCGCTATCACACTTTGAATGACAATTGCGCGGTCATGCAGCACTGTACCCATATGAATGTTTTAGCATATTTTTGAAGACTTGTATTTTTATTTTTTTTTGCTATGTAACTGAAAAAGTCCAAAAATTTTGAAAAAAAGTGTTTTTCTTATAAAATTTTGCAAATAAATAATATTTCATCATAAATCTTGGCCGAAATGTATTCAGTTATCTTTTTAGTAAAAAAAAATAACCCAAATTAGTTTATAACCACAAATTATAATTTTTTTATATTATTATTTATGGTTTTTTTTTTAACATACTGTGACCCTAGCAGTAGTGTCACCATAGTGACACTGTACTACTTGTGGGGGGTGATAAAGAATTTTTTTTTTTTTTACACTGATTGCTTTTACACCCATAAAGGCTGTAAAATCAATCACTTCTCCTTCTCTCTGGCTGCATTCTTGCAGCCATTGAGAAATACTGTGTGAGATGTGATTGATCACAGCTTGTCACATGGTACAAGACTGTTGTGAATAGCCTTGTACCATGTGACCTCTGTGATCATTCACAGATTTCACACGTAGTAAGCAATGATGTCAGAAGTGTCATTTTGCTTACTACTCTTCATGTGATCACTGATTGGCTAATCAGTGATCACATGATCGGGACCTCGTACAGAGGTCCCATACGACGATTGGTGTTCCGCTGTGTCTCTGGACACAGAGGGCAGTGGATTGCGGAGCTGCACACTCCCACGGAGCGTGCACAAGCAGGGGGCGGGGAGGCTGTTTATAAACAGCCACCCGCCCCTCCACTGGCACGGTCTGGCCGTTTATATACAACGGCCGGACAGGAGATGGTTAAGAAACTAAAAGGAAATATTAACAAACAAATGTTTTTATAAAATGGACAGAGAATTCTACTCGCAACAGTTGGAACATATGTTGGCAGATAGTAGTACATATTCTTGTCTAGTTAAAGATCCCACTCACATATATAGACAGGAATTAAAACGTGATTGAATTAGGTTATCGCACCCATGTATTGATGAAAAAAGAGAAAAAGTATCTGATTCCAAGTAGTTCTAGGATACCGACAATCTATACCTTGCCAAAAATTCATAAAAACGCATTGAATCCTCCAGGCCGTCCTATTGTGAACGGAATAGGCTCTGTCACAGCGAGATTGGGACAGTATCTGGATAAACTCCTACAATCCAGTGTAATTCAAACCAAGGCATACTTGAGGGATACCAAGGATCTACTCCAACTTCTGGATAAAATACAATTAAAAGATGATAAAGAGATCTTTCTGGTAACAGCGGACGTAGCTTCACTGTATACCATCATTAGCCATGACGGTGGAATGTTAGCCCTGAATTGGGCTCTTAGTACAAGAGATGACCTTCTCTACAATCATAAAACTTTTTGGGGAAAAGCTCTTGACTTTGGTTTAAGTCATAATTATTTCTGGTTTAACCACTTGCCGCCCTGCCACTGCATATATACGTGTGCAGGGCGGCACTGGGGCGCAAAAGCTTGTTTTAAAACGGGCTCCGCGCCGACCCGCAGGTGACACCATTTGATCCCGGAGGGATCAATCATTCGATTTCAGCCAGTGATGTCTGGCTGAAATCAGATGATCGGTCCCTGTCCTATCCTGTCCTGTGTTGACAGTTACACAGGACAGGATATGATGTCATTCTTCTCTGCCTGGACACATTCCGTTCCAGACAGAGAAGAAGACATACAAATTGTGACTAAAACAGCACATACCCACAGTTAGAACCCTCTAGGACACATTTAACCCCCCGATCGCCCCCCCCCCCAGTTAACCCCTTCACTGCCCTGTCACCAGTGTCACTGATCAGTGAACCGATTTTTACTGATCACTGTATCAGTGTCGCTGGCGACTTCCGATAGTGTTAGCGCCCCTCCCAGATAGCGCCAGTTTGCCCGCCAGTACACCAGTAATCCCGTTTAACCCCTTAATCCCCCCCAATTAACCCCTTCACTGCCCTGTCACCAGTGTCACTGATCAGTGAACCAATTTTTACTGATCACTGTATCAGTGTCGCTGGCGACTTCCGATAGTGTTAGCGCCCCTCCCAGATAGCGCCAGATTGCCCGCTAGTACACCAGTAATCCCGTTTAACCCCTTAATCCCCCCCCCAGTTAACCCCTTCACTGCCCTGTCACCAGTGTCACTGATCAGTGAACCGATTTTTACTGATCACTGTATCAGTGTCGCTGGCGACTTCCTATAGTGTTAGTGCCCCTCCCAGATAGCGCCAGATTGCCCGTTTATACACCAGTAATCCCGTCTAACCCCTTGATCGCCCCCCCCAGTTAACCCCTTCACTGCCCTGTAACCAGTGTCATTGATTACAGTGAACAGATTTTTACTGATCTCTGTATTAGTGTCACTGGTGACTTCCGATAGTGTTAGCGCCCCTCCTAGATAGCGCCAGTTTGCCCGCTAATGCACGGGATTTTTTTTACCAAGAACATGTAGCAGAATACATTTTGGCTTAAATTTATGACTAACTTTGAGTTTACGATATATTTTTTATAGTTGAAAGTAGAAAATATTGTTTTTTTTCAAAATTTTCGTGTTTTTTTTGTTTATAGCGCAAAAAATAAAAAGCGCACAGGTGATCAAATACCACCAAAAGAAAGCTCTATTTGTGTGAATAAAGGACGTAAATTTTGTTTGGTTACAGCATTGCATGACCGCGCAATTATCATTTGAATTAGTGCAGCGCCAAACAGCAAAAAAAGGTGTGGTGATTAAGGGGGGTAAATCCTCAGGAGCTCCAGTGGTTAATAATACATTTTACAAACAGTCAAGTGGAGTATCCATGGGAGCAAAGTTTGCTCCCACTCTTGCGAATATTTTCAAGGCAGAGTGGGAGGATAGATATGTATTTCAGATACCTCAACCAGAATTAATATTTTACAAAAGGTTTATTGATGACCTCATATTGATTTGGGAAGGTTCTGAGATTAATCTACATAGATTTATGGCTAAGTTAAACAATAATAGGAATGCTATCAAATTAGATGATCAATTTAGTCAGGAATCTATTCACTTTCTAGATGTTACTATACAGAGAGTGAATAATACATTAGAAACAAAAGTATTCTTTAAACCGACAGACAGAAACAGCTATTTGTCCATTAGAAGTGGACACCATCCGTCATGGCTTAAAAACATTCCGAGAGGACAGTTTATGAGAGTAAGGAGGAACTGTTCTAAAGATAGTGACTTCATATCTCAATCAAATATCATTAAAACCAGATTTATCCAGAAGAGATACTCAGAAATATTTCTTGATAAAGTCATGCAGGACGTTTTTGATATCCCTAGAATCTCATGTTTAGAAAATAATATCAGTAAGAAAGAGGATAATCATCAGTGGAACTTTTTATTGGATTTTCATTGTCAATTCATTGGTGTGAACTTCCGCCAGGATTCCTCTGACTGCTGGGTCTATAAAGAGTAGCAGGCCGCACCATCACCCCTATGAGCAATTCGGAAGTAACAAAACGCGTCAGGCCGTGACGGTGCGTTGACCGGAAGTGACCTGGCCCGTGACCGGAAGTGACACGATGGCGTCCATTCACAACAAACCGGAGGTGGTGAGAGCACCTGGTCTATGTTCACTTCAGGCACATCAGAGGATTGTTTTATTGATTTTTCCTGTGAGTAAGGTCCAATCACTTTACTAAAGGACCTGTTTGTTCATACTACACCATTGGAGCATTTTTTGTTTGTTTTATATGGTCAATTTGGATGCAGTGGAATCTTTATCTTCAGTGATTCATATCCATCTTTAAATGGGAAATATGTCCTAAGAAGCTTGGTTGCCAACCATGAGAGTGGAAGGCAAATATTTTTGGTGAGATTACATCCATGTGGGGTATCCTATGGAGCACTTTGTTGTCAGTTTGCTGCACATGGTGAAATAGAAGATTCATTTTCATGGACTTTTGGATTACTTTATCACACTATTTTCATGGACTTTCCATCACTTTTTAATTTGTAATTATTTTTTTACAGTAATCACAGACTTTTCCTATATTTGTGTTATTTTCATTGAATTTCATGTGTATTATATGGTTTTGTAGTTATATTTAATTTGCGCCACTTTTAACACTATATTCATTTGGTGTTGTTTACTTTACAAGGAAATATTGTTTGTTTCTTTTAACTCGGGGAAATAAACTAAAAGGAAACTTCTTTGTTTTAGTAGCTGAAGTTCTGAGCTATAGTGCAGAAAACAAAAAGCGGTAATTACATTTAAAAACCGGCACCATAATAAATAAAAAAGCAGCGTGGAAAAATAACAAAAATTTTCAAGACTTGAAAACGCCCTGTGGGTGGGGCGAAATGCATTGATGCACTTCTGGTCTGCTGTCTTCTTGGCCTACGTCACTTCCGGTATTTGGAACGCACGCCGACTTTTGCGGTTAAAGCAGCCATTTTTGAGGTGGAAAGCTGGTCATCCTCTACAGTGATCCTTAAAGCGTGAGATCCCTATATTTACAATTTGGAAACCTGTTCCTTTGAAGCCTTTGAGGCTATTAAACAAGGCCTGTTATTTTATTGAAACATGTGAGTGTCCTTATTCTATTGATTTATATGGTATTGAGTGGCAGTATTACACTTTGTAGCCTTTCTTTCCTTGCACACTATTGAGGATTCCATGGAGAAGTAGAGTGGAGTCGATTGCTGTATCTAAGCAGGGTGAAGGCGATTTGAGTTCCTCCTGAGGGGCTATAGGATCCCTTATATCCTATGAGGCTTATTACTCACCTCCATCTGGTGAGTGCGGTCAATATTATTTTTCACGTGGTGATTAGGTGGAAGCACATTTTGAAATATTGTTTTGAAAATCCTTTTGGGAAAATAAGGACTTATGTTTGAAATATTATATATATATTTTTGCACAGACATTTATTTATTTGTGATTATTTTTATGTATTTAATTTTTGCGCTTTTTTTTGTGTTATTTATTATTGGTGGTTTTCACTGGTGCACAGCTGCATAATTGTATACTTTCTTTGATTGGCGCTGGGATTTTTTTAGTTTGATTGTATATATATACATTGTATACAGACCGGGGGAGGGGGGGACTCATTTCTGGGAGATATTGTATATATATATATATACATTGTATACAGACCGGGGGAGGGGGGGACTCATTTCTGGGAGATATTGTGTATATATATATATATATATATATATATATATATATATACATTGTATACAGACCGGGGGAGGGGGGGACTCATTTCTGGGAAATACTGTGTATATACAATATATATATATATATATATATATATATATATATATATATATATATATATATATATATATATACACATTGTATACAGTCTGGGGGAGGGGGGACTCACTTCTGGGGGATACTATATATATACATTGTATACAGTCCGGGGGAGGGGGGACTCACTTCTGGGAGATACTGTATATATATATATATAGATATATCTGCATACACACATAATATATGTGTGTGTGTGGTGGACCACCTGTCCCCCCGATTGGGTAATTCTGTCAGAGAACGGCTTCCTTGCCGCTGGGACACAGGACCAAGGTATTATAGCCGGGCATCGCACCCAAGACTAGGCAACACTAGCTTATGTGCAAAACTGGAACTCCTTTATTGAACAGAAATACAGGTTTTTATACACTTCAGAAATAGGGGCAGTCCCCACACGAACAATAAAAACAGACATTACACATTGGGATAAACATCCCACCCTGATTAGGTAAGAGCTTGATCACATCATGCTAAACAGTATAATAAGTACAGCCAACAGCAAGCTAATCAACAGCCAGTCCCCCAGAGCTCAGCCAGGAACCCACCCCAGACAGCCCGGGACCTCCACCCCGAATACACAAAGTACATTACACATGTTGTCTTTTGTGTTGTCTGCATCACAAGACAAAACTCATATAATGTTCCAGCAGTCTGAAAAGTGCAATTAACCATTTCCCCGCCGCAGTATAGCAGATATACTGCTACATGGCAGCACGGGTGCGCAAAATGTGTATATATACAGTGGGGCAAAAAAGTATTTAGTCAGCCACCAATTGTGCAAGTTCTCCCACTTAAAAAGATGAGAGAGGCCTGTAATTGGCATCATAGGTAGACCTCAACTATGAGAGACAAAATGAGAAAACAAATCCAGACAATCACATTGGCTGATTTGGAAAGAATTTATTTGCAAATTATGGTGGAAAATAAGTATTTGGTCAATATGAAAAGTTCATCTCAATACTTTGTTATATATCCTTTGTTGGCAATGACAGAGGTCAGACGTTTCCTGTAAGTCTTCACAAGGTTGGCACACACTGTTGCTGGTATGTTGGCCCATCCTCCATGCAGATCTCCTCTAGAGCAGTGATGTTTTGGGGCTGTCGCTGGGCAACACGGACTTTCAACTCCCTCCAAAGGTTTTCTATGGGGTTGAGATCTGGAGACTGGCTAGACCACTCCAGGACCTTGAAATGCTTCTTACGAAGCCACTCCTTCGTTGCCCGGGCGGTATGTTTTGGATCATTGTCATGTTGGAAGACCCAGCCATGTTTCATCTTCAATGCCCTTGCTGATGGAAGGAGGTTTGCACTCAAAATCTCACGATACATGGCCCCATTTATTCTGTCCTGTACATGGATCAGTCGTCCTGGTCCCTTTGCGGAGAAACAGCCCCAAAGCATGATGTTGCCACCCCCATGCTTCACAGTAGGTATGGTGTTCTTTGGATGAAACTCAGCATTCTCTCTCCTCCAAACACGACGAGTTGTGTTTCTACCAAACAGTTCTATTTTGGTTTCATCTGACCATATGACATTCTCCCAATCCTCTTCTGGGTCATCCAAATGCTCTCTAGCAAACTTCAGACGGGCCCGGACATGTACTGGCTTAAGCAGGGGGACACGTCTGGCACTGCAGGATCTGAGTCCCTGGCAGCGTAGTGTGTTACTGATGGTAGCCTTTGTTACGTTGGTCCCAGCACTCTGCAGGTCATCCACTAGGTCCCCCCGTGTGGTCCTAGGATTTTTGCTCACCGTTCTTGTGACCATTTTGACCCCACGGGGTGAGATCTTGTGTGGAGCCCCAGATCGAGGGAGATTATCAGTGGTCTTGTATGTCTTCCATTTTCTAATTATTGCTCCCACAGTTGATTTGATCACACCAAGCTGCTTGCCTATTGCAGATTCAGTCTTCCCAGCCTGGTGCAGGTCTACAATTTTGTTTCTGGTGTCCTTCGACAGCTCTTTGGTCTTCGCCATAGTGGAGTTTGGAGTGTGACTGTTTGAGGTTGTGGACAGGTGTCTTTTATACTGATAACAAGTTCAAACAGGTGCCATTGATACAGGTAATGAGTGCAGGACAGAGGAGCCTCTTAACCTTCCTGGCGGTATGATTATTTCAGATTTTTGGTGCTGAAAGCGGTACCATTATTTTGCATGGAAATATGTAGTTTTTTTATTGTAGGCTGTAATATTTAGGAATAACTCACTGAAATCTGTCCAAACAAGAGTCTATTAAACATCCCGGGTCTGATAAAATTTGAAACACAAAATCATAAATTATAATTTAATAAATAATCATAAAAAAATAATAATATAATAATAAATTTAATTCAATAATATAATCAAACCAAAAACACTGAAATTTGAAATATAGCGCCATAATACGTTCGCACATTGCTGAGCAAAGTCGCAAAATCGTTTTCAGTGTCTGATGACGAATTTCCCCACAAATCATTATCACTCAATTCTGCAAGTGGTTCTGATTTACTATCGCTGTTCTCTAGCTGATCTAAACCGCTTTTGACCTAAAGGGACACTTTTTGGACGCCATGGACGTTTCTCAGTTTCCAGGCAGAAAGAACAGACAAAATGCAGGCGGGGCGCCGGACAAAGCACTAGGGACAAAATGTATGTGAAATTGGTTGAGACAGCAATGTTTTACTATGTAAAATGTAAAAAAAAAAATGACATTATTTAAAATTTTTAAATTTCCCGCCGCCGGCGGCGCCCGTACATCCCGACGTCACAGGGACAGGACACAGAAGCCGGATGCCGGCATCGGCCGAAGGAGATGGCCGGGGACGCTGCAGGGGACACATCGTGGGAGCGCAGGGTAAGGTAAGTGAAGTACAAATGCCGGAGCAGTACCGCATGGTATTCCCGAGTGTAGCTCGGGGTTACCGCTCTTGGTACTGAAATGTTACCCCGAGCTACACTCGGGAATACCGCCAAGGAGGTTAAAGAAGAAGGCACAGGTCTGTGAGAGCCAGAAATTTTGCTTGTTTGTAGGTGACCAAATACTTATTTTCCACCATAATTTGCAAATAAATTCTTTCCAAATCAGCCAATGTGATTGTCTGGATTTGTTTTCTCATTTTGTCTCTCATAGTTGAGGTCTATCTATGATGCCAATTACAGGCCTCTCTCATCTTTTTAAGTGGGAGAACTTGTACAATTGGTGGCTGACTAAATACTTTTAAATACTTTTTTGCCCCACTGTATGTGATTTTCATTTCCGGGTAGGGGACGCTCGTGTGCCTTACCCGCACCGCCAATGTCAATCACCAGGTCCAGGCCGGTGATAACCCGCCGGCGCCTGGTGATTACTGACAATCACTGACGGGGAGGAAGATTGTTTTATTTACAAACAATCTTCCTCTCTGCCAGCTCGGGCGCACTGCACAGCACAGCCATCCAGAGCAGTATGCTTACATTGAAGAACACCCCCCCCCGCCCCCTAGTAAAACACTCCATACACACAGTTAACCCTTTGATCACCCCAGATGGTAACCCCTTCCTGCCCAGTGCCATTAGTACAGTGTCTGTGCTTTTTATTAGAACCGATCACTGTATTGGTGTCACTGGGGATGTCAGTGACACCAAGTCAGTTCCCCCCAGTGTCAGAATGTCCTCTGCAGTCTAGCTTATAAGTCGCTGATCACCGCCATTACTAGTAGGAAAGAAAAAAATCCCAGTATCTATACCGCCATTTATAAATGCAATAACTGTCACGTAAACCAATTAATGTATGTGTATTTTATACGTATAAATGAATTTATTGATTAAAATTGGATTTTTTAAATTTTTTTACTGTATATGTTTAATGGCAAAAAGTCCAAAATATTGTTTTTTTCTGAAAATTGTTGGTCTTTTTTTGCTTACAGCGCAAAAAATTAAAAAACGCACAGGCGATCAAATACCACCGAAAGAAAGCTCTATTTGTGGGTACAAAAAGGCATAATTTTCATTTGGGTGCAGCGTTGCATGACCGCGCAATTGTTAGTTAAAGTAACCCAGCTCTGTAACGCAAAAAATGGCCTAGTCAGGGGGGAATCCTCTGGAGGGATCCTCTGGATATATATAACTGGGTGCTTTCTCAGCACATACGTGTTTTAAAATGGTACGCAAATACGCGGCGCTCGGTGTCAACGCCCAGCCACAGAGAGGTCGCATATTTGCGTATGGTTGGTGTCAAGTGGTTAAAGTTCATGTGTGTGGAAAGCCAGGTGGCCCAATATTTCTGGCAATATAGAGTATATACGTATATTTATATCAATAATAATTGATAATTATATACACACACAGACCTTTTATTATACACTTCCTGTATCTATACCAGAAATCAAAATGTAAATATATATATATATATATAAAAGAAATAATATTAATAAAATATAAATATATATAAAATTAACATTTTGATTTGTGGTATATATACAGGAAGTATGTAATAAAATCTCTAAGGACGATAACTTCCGGTTGTTCTGACTGGATCTATGACATTGACTTTAGCAATGTGTCTACCGAAAAATGGCGGCCGCCTGCCGGATCCCCGGCATACATCTACACTCTGCCCTCTAGTTCCCGCACTTCCCCTTTTGCCAGGCTTACCATTCTTTAAAATGCTAACTGAGTTCCCACTCCAAAATGGCGGCCGCAGGTCCAGAGCCCTAAGAGGGACTTTGTCCTCTAGTGACTGTGTGTGTCGGCGGGAATCCGGGGAATCCTGGGAAGGGGCAGTGAGGCGGGCGGAGGTCATATTGCCGACGGTGGTTGAGGGGGGAGGATGGTGATTGCGGGAGCTGCGTGCTGTATGAGGAGCCGGGCGGGAGTAATATACAGGAGAGGGGTGACTGAGGAGACCCACCATCGACCGACTTTGTGTATTCCATCTATAGAGGGGGTGTACATTACACCGTATATACAGGGAGAGATCCGTATTACACGCTATATACAGGGAGAGATCCGTATTACACGCTATATACAGGGAGAGATCCGTATTACACCGTATATACAGGGAGGGATCCGTATTACACGCTATATACAGGGAGAGATCCGTATTATATACAGGGAGAGAGCCGTATTACACGCTATATACAGGGAGAGATCCGTATTACACCGTATATACAGGGAGGGATCCGTATTACACGCTATATACAGGGAGAGATCCGTATTATATACAGGGAGAGAGCCGTATTACACGCTATATACAGGGAGAGATCCGTATTACACCGTATATACAGGGAGGGATCCGTATTACACACTATATACAGGGAGGGATCCGTATTACACGCTATATACAGGGAGGGATCCGTATTACACACTATATACAGGGAGGGATCCGTATTACACGCTATATACAGGGACAGATCCGTATTACGTCTTATATACAGAGATCCGCACATCAGACCTCGGCAGTGTAATGTGTGGCAGGTCGCTTTACAGTTTTATCGCATGGGGCGCATTTCAGACCACCCCCCCCATTTGTTTTTTTTGTTTTTTCCCTTCCAATGTATTTCATTCATAATATATTACTTACAGAATTTGATTTTTTTCACTTCGAACGGAATTTTTCATTCACTTTCGTCTAATTATAGTTTTTCATTCCCATTATACTAAAAATAAAATGTATTTCATTCTCTTGAAATAATTTTTCAATTCACATTATACTTCTAATATCATTGCTTTCCTTCACTTCAAACAACTTTTTATTCACGTTATGCGCCGGATATCATTTATTTCAGATTATCTGCTAGTAGAATATATTTCATTCACATTATACTAAATGTATTCATACAGATTATTTCATTCACACTGTGCCACCAATAGGATTTCAGTCACATTTTGCCACCAATAGGATTTCATTCACTTTAAAAAGAATTTCATTCACATTATACTACCAATAGGATTTCAGTCACATTGTGCCACCAATAGAATTGATTTCAGTCACATTGTGCCACCAATAGAATTGATTTTAGTCACATTGTGCCACCAATAGAATTGATTTTAGTCACATTGTGCCACCAATAGAATTGATTTTAGTCACATTGTGCCACCAATAGGATTTCATTCACTTTAAAAAGAATTTAATTCACATTATACTACCAATAGGATTTCATTCACATTGTGCCACCAATAGAATTGATTTCAGTCACATTGTGCCATCAATAGAATTGATTTTAGTCACATTGTTCCACCAATAGAATTTATTTCAGTCACATTGTGCCACCAATAGAATTGATTTCAGTCACATTGTGCCACCAATAGAATTGATTTCAGTCACATTGTGCCACCAATAGAATTGATTTCAGTCACATTGTGCCACCAATAGAATTGATTTCAGTCACATTGTGCCACCAATAGAATTGATTTTAGTCACATTGTGCCACCAATAGAATTGATTTTAGTCACATTGTGCCACCAATAGGATTTCATTCACATTATACTACCAATAGGATTTCATTCACATTGTGCCACCAATAGAATTGATTTCAGTCACATTGTGCCATCAATAGAATTGATTTTAGTCACATTGTTCCACCAATAGAATTGATTTCAGTCACATTGTGCCACCAATTGAATTTATTTCATTCACATTGTGCCACCGATAGGATTTCATTCACATTGTGCCGTGGGACACAGCGCACCAGAGATTGCCGTGCTGCGCACTCCCGGAGCCACACGCACGTTTAGAGTGGGAGGACGTCATGATGTCCTCCCAGAATGGGAGAACCGCATTGCGCCCGTCATTACCTTTTATATGGCGGGTGGGAGGCGATTAAACCTCGATGTTTTACACATGCTTTCGGAGTCTGTCCCTCAGTCTCCTTGTGGTCCTTCCTACATACTGCTTATGGCATGGGCACTCTAATGCACAATGTCTCTGCTATTACAAGATATGAACGAGGAGATTTTATATCGCCTCCCTGTAGTGTGGGAGACGAAAAATTCATTTTTTCCTTACTCCATTGCACTTACAAATCACACATTTGTTACAGGGATGAAAGCTTCTTTAAATCAGAGAAAAGTGATGTGGCAGTAGGAGGGTCTATAATGTTTGGTGCTATTTTGGTTCTACGTGGCATTGCTTTCCGAAATGTAATTTCTGTCCTGTCGGGAAGTAATTTGGACAGAATGGGGTCTATTAGCACGCCCCAATTTGTGTTTTCCTTACTTCCCTATGTTTTATAGAGAAGTTAGTGATAAATGGGCAGAATTGATTCGTTCTTTCTTAGGTTGGGTTAGTATCATCTCCCTATCCACATGGGCAACCTGTTTCACTGTTTGGTCTAATATTGCCCCTTCATACTTTTTTTTTTTTCTCTGAATATCTTTTTTAAAAATAGCTGCTTGTGAGAAAAACATATCCAAGTCTCCACAATTTCCGCCTAATTCTAATGAATTGTCCCTTAGGTATGTTGGACAGCCATGAAGGATGGTGGCAGCTGTCAATGGGAATATAACTATTCCTATCCATGTTTTTTAAAAGATTGTTACAACCTGTGTTCCTTGGTTTGAGAGTGAGATCCAGAAAGTTCATTTTTTTTATACTGTAAGTATATGTAAATTGTATGTTAATGGGATTGTTTAGGGTACCAAAGAAGTTAATTAAGGCTTCCTCCTTCCCGTGCCACAGTAGGATATCATCAATATAACGTTTATAAAAGAGTAGCTCCGGCCATTCTCTAGCATAAATCATATCTTCTTCCCATCTGGCCATGAAAAGATTTGCCAAGCTGGGGGCATATTTAGCCCCCATAGCTACACCCTTGGTCTGCAGATAAAAATATTTGTTAAACCAAAAATAATTTCTTGTCATGACAGATTCAAATAACTCCAGAATATAATTATCATGAGAGGGAGTGATACTATCATCTCCATCTAGATACAATTTTGCAGCTGCCATTCCATCTTTATGGTCTATATTACGGTATAACGAGGCTACATCAACCGTAACGAGAAACCTATCAGGGTTGGTGATGATTCCCTTAATGTCATTCAGTACCTGCTTTAGTATCCTTTAGATACGTCGGTGTGGTTGATACTAAAGGTTGCAAGAAAAAATCAATGTACTCACCGTTTCTAGAGCACAAGGAGCCTATCCCACTGACTATTGGTCTCCCAGGTGGTTGTGTACAATTTTTATGGGTTTTGGGAAGTCAATACCAAATTGGTAATTTTGGTAGCAGAGGGGCATAAAAATTTATTTTATTAATCTGTTTATCAAACCCTTCTTTTTTTTTTTTTTTTTTACTCAATTGTTTTAAATCCCGGTTTTTGTAGGTGTTTAAGGGATCTCTGGGGAGAATATAATTAGTGTCGTTTATCATTCAGAATTCTAAGTACCTCAGTCATGTAATCTGTTTTAACAAAGAGTATTAGCGAGCGCTACTAACAAAAACAGCCGCTGGTACACCAAAGGTAACCAAAAACAACCTTCAAATGTAAACAATCAAAGAAAGGAAAACAAGAACATAAATATGATAAAGTGCAAAGTGATCACTAATTATCCTAAACATCCAAGATGGTAATAAAAAGAATAAATATTATGTTGTATATCACCACCAGGTGATTAAAATGGTGAAAATTTGTCACAAAAAAGACGTGAGGATCTCTTCAGGATCACAATCAACGTGCATGGGTAACTGATCCGAGGGTGCCAGATGAAGTGATTAAATAAGCAAAGTGCGCACTCACCAGAAGTGCACTATAAAACACACATTTGAGATAATATCCTGTCTCATCAGGTTCATTCAGGTCATCATCTCCCAAGCTTGGCCAGGTTCCAATACACCGTTAGGGTCTTGAGACAGGGTCTGGTCATGTCTGTGTGAGGGTCTCTGGGATCCCTTAGTGTGTATCACCACGTTGGGTCATCACTCAAATGGGTTCTGCAAATGATGGCGCTCACAAAGGAGAGCCCAATGAAGGACACCACATAGCGTGATACTGCAAAGGGGTGATTTTTTTCCACAGATAACAAGTGATGCAAGAGTAAAAGTAAAAATACACTGACCATGTATGCTCAGGATGGCCACCAGCGGTGGCGTGACGTCTAGGTTGCTGTAGCCCCACTGACGCGTTTCGTGCTAGGCACTTAGTCATAGGGTGCGGGCTTACAGCAAGAGACGCCTGAACACTTCTATTTATCTTTGAAAATGGCGCTCGCGGTTATCGCGCCTGCCATTTTGCCGACTCCCCGCGCATGCGCGAAATGCAGCGCGCCATTTTGCCGTGGACCGGGAATCAGTTACATGTCCCTGTGTCTGTGGCGGGTATGCGCGTGCAGCGGCGCCATTTTGATGGCAGTAAACACAAGTTAATGAGACAGTTCGGCTACCATCTATCACAGTTCACAATAAGCACCAGTTTAAAGGAGGACAATCCGAAATAAGGGAATGAGTCAGTCGTCAATGCATATCTAATGTAAGCAAGGAGGACTATTTATGTGCCATAGTTAACGATTCCCTGCTATTCAAGTAATTGAATAATCCTAGTTACAGTTGCAAGAAAAAGTATGTGAACCCCTTGGGATTACGTGGAGTTTTGCATGAATTGGGCATAAAATATGCTCTGAACGTCATCTAAGTCACAACAATAGAAGAACACAGTCTGCTGAACATAATACTACACAAACATTAGATGTTGCCATGGTTTAATTGCACATAACATGTAAACATTCACAGTGCAGGGAGGAAAAAGTATGTGAACCTTTGGACTTAATAACTGGTTGACCCTCCTTTTGGCAGCAATAACCTCAACCAAACGTTTCCTGTAGTTGCAGATCAGACCTGCACAACGATCTGGAGTCATTTTGGACCACTCCTCTTCACAAAACTGTTACAGTGTAGCAATATTCTTGGGATCTCTGGTGTGAATCGCTCTCTTAAGGTCATGCCACAGCATTTCAATCGGGTTGAGGTCAGGACTCTGACTGGGCCACTCCAGAAGGCGTATTCTGTGCTGTTGCAGCCATTGTTTTGTTGAATTACTTGTATGCTTTGGGTCATTGTCCTGTTGCATCACCCATCCTCTGCGGAGCTTCAGTTGGCGGACAGATGGTTGTACATTTTCCTGCAAAATGTCTTGATAAACTCTGGAATTCATTTTCCCATCAATGACAACAATCCGTCCAGGCCCTGAGGCAGCAAAGCAGCCCCAAACCATGATGCTCCCTCCGCCATGTTTTACAGTGGGGATGAGGTTTTGATGTTGGTGTGCTGTGCCTTTTTTTCTCCACACATAGTGTTGTGTGTTCTTCCCAAACAACTCAATCTTGGTTTCATCTGTCCACAGTATATTTTGCCAGTAGTGCTGTGGAACATCCAGGTGCTCTTTTGCAAACTTCAAACGTGCTGCAATATTCTTTTTGGACAGCAATGGCTTCCTCCGTGGTGTCCTCCCATGTACTCCATTCTTGTTTAATGTTTTCCTTATTGTAGATGTGTCAACAAAAATGTTAGCATGTGCCAGAGATTTCTGTAGGTCTTTAGCTGACACTCTGGGATTCTTCTTTACCTCATGCAGCATTCTGCGCTGTGCTCTTGCAGTCATTTTTACAGGACGATGACGCCTAGGGAGAGTAGCAACAGTGCTAAACTTTCTCCATTTGTAGACCGTCTGTCTTACCGTGGACACATGAACATCAAGGCTTTTGGAGATACTTTTGTAACCCATTCCAGCTTCATGCAAGCCAACAATTCTTGATCGTAGGTCTTCTGAGAGCTCTTTTCTGCGAGGCATGGTTCACATCAGACAGTGCTTCTTGAAACCAGTAAAGCCAAAACAGGTGTGTGTTTTTTAAGGGCAGGACAGCTGTCAGCAACACATCCAATATCATCACACTGATTGGAGTCAAGGTTGACTCACTCCTGGCTCCAATTAGCTCTGGGAAAAGTCATTACACTAGGGCCTCACATACTTTTACCTCCCTGCACTGTGAATGTTTACATGTTATGTACAATTAACCACTTGAGCTCCAGAGGATTTACCCCCCTTAATGACCAGGCCTTTTTTTGCTTTTTGGCGCTGCACTAATTCAAATGATAATTGCGCGGTCATGCAATGCTGTACCCAAACAAAATTTACGTCCTTTTTTTCACACAAATAGAGCTTTCTTTTGGTGGTATTTGATCACCTGTGCGCTTTTTATTTTCTGCACTATAAACAAAAAAACAAAATTTTTGAAAAAAAAACAATATTTTCTACTTTCAGCTATAAAAAATATATCGTAAACTCACAGTTAGTCATAAATTTAAGCCAAACTGTATTCTGCTACATGTTTTTGGTAAAAAAATCCCAATAAGTGTATATTGATTGCTTTGTGTGAACGTTATAGCGTCTACAAACTATGGTATAGATACTGCAATTTATGCCTTTTTTTTGCTATACAGCGCTGCACTGATTCAAAGGATAATTGCGCGGTCATGCAATGTTGTACCCAATCGAAATTTACGTCCTTTTTTTCACACAAATAGAGCTTTCTTTTGTTGGTATTTGATCACCTGTGCGCTTTTTATTTTTGGCGCTATAAACAAAAAAAACAAAAATCTTGAAAAAAAAACAATTTTTTCTACTTTCAGCTATAACAAATATATAGTAAACTCAAAGTTAGTCATAAATTTAGGCCAAAATGTATTCTGCTACATGTTTTTGGTAAAAAAAATCCCAATAAGTGTATACTGATTGCTTTGTGTGAACGTTATAGCGTCTACAAACTATGGTATAGGTAATTTGAAATTTACACAGCTTTTACTTTCTGACCGCCCATCACATCTCTTGAGGTGCTAAAATACCAGGATAGAACAAACACCCCCAAATGACCCCTTTTCGGAAAGCAGACACCCTAAGCTATCTGCTGAGAGACATATTGTGTCCATGGAAGATTTATTTTTTTTCCACAAGTTTCTGGAAAATGACAAAAACGTTTTTTTTTTGTTTTTTTCTTACACAAAATTGTCATTTAAATGATTTATTTCTTGCACAAGCCATGGGTATATGTGGAATTATACCCCAAAATACATTCTGCTACTTCTACCGAGTATGAGGATACCACATGTGTGACACTTTTTGGGAACCTAGCCACATACAGGAGCCTGAAATCCAATGAGCACTTTGAAAGCCTGAAGGTGCGTAAGTTCACTTCCCCACTACCTATCACAGTTTTGGAGGCCCTGTAATGCCAGGATAGCACCAAACCCCCCCAAAGACCCCTTTTTGGAAAGTAGACACTCCAAGGAATTTAAAAAGAGGCATGGTAAGTATTTTGCAGATCTCATTTTTTCTCACAAGGTTTTGAAATATAAAAAAGAAAAGAAAAAATATATTTTTATTTTCTTCATTTTCCAAAAACTTGTGGTAAAAAAATAAATTCTTCTATTGATTCAACATGCCTCTCAGCAAATAGTTTGGGGTGTCTACTTTCCAAAAAGGGGTCATTTTGAGGGGTGGGGGCATTTTATGCCCAGCATTAGAAGTTTATGCCACACATCACTCACTCTTCAAACCACCTGAAGACCAAGCCTTTTCTGTCACTTTTTGTTCACATTAAAAAATCAGTATTTTTGCTAGGAAATTAAAGTGAACCCCCAAACATTATATATTTTTTTAGAGCAGACACCCTAGTAAATAAAATGGTGGGTGGTGCAATTTTTTATCTCACATATTACTTACACAGCGATTTTTCAAACGCAATTTTTTTGAAATATATACACTCTTTTTAATTTTAATGCACAAAAACACAATATATTGGCCAATTATTTGGTATGATATAAAAGATGATGCTATGCTGAGTAAATAGATACCAAACATGACATGCTTTAAAATTACGCATGCCCTGTGCAATGGCGACAAACTGCATACATTTTTAATATCTATAGGCAACGCTTTAAAAGCCTTTACAAGCTACCATTTTAGATTTACAGAGGAGGTTTAGAGCTATAATTACTGCCCTTGATCTGAAGTTCACGGCAATACCTCACATGCATGGTGCAATCGCTGTTTCCATACTGGCACAGGGTCAGCGCTCACGACCGCAGGTGTGCGCGTGCGCGGATGGGCGAGGGAACTTTTTTTTTTTTTTTTTTCTGATTTATTTAATTATTTTTACACTGTCCCTTTAATTTTTTTTTTAATCACTTTTAATTCTATCTCAGGGAGGGGGAGGGGGGCATTTCTCCCGCTGCTTGTAAAGGCAATTCTGCAGCTAATTAACCACTAGGAATGCTTTTACATGAAAGCCCATTGCCGGCTGAAAAAAATGATACCAGGATGATGCCTGCAGCTGCAGGCATCACCCTGGTATAACCATTCAAAGTCCAGTGATGTACCAGTACGTCCCTGGTCCTTGTTGGGTGTATATGCTATGTTCTTTTTTTCTTTATGCATCCTGTGGGCTGAATGAAAAAAAAGAGAAGAAATCTCTGCCAGAACAAGTGTGTGGTATGCCCACCATTAGAAACCTCCCTCAATCCACCCACTTCTAATGGTGGGCACATATGAAATGTGCCAACAAATATAAAATATATATGCCGAAGCATGGGGGCCATCCACCCACTGGCCACCCCAGGCCCCCATGCTTTGGCATATATTCTCTTTTTTTTAACTGCGGATGAAAAATCTCATCTGACAGCACTGCACACACCTACTTATGTCTATTCTGAAAGCAAGACCCTGTTGCTGTCAGAATAAACAGGTCAGTGCTGCAGTTTGACGTTCCTGCAAAGAAATCAACAATGGTTAACAATAAAACATAAACTCAATAAAACAACTTTATAAGGAAAAGTGTGTGGTGGTATGCCCACCATTAGAAACCTCCCTCAATCCACCCACTTCTAATGGTGGGCACATATGAAATGTGCCAACAAATATAAAATATATATGCCAAAGCATGGGGGCCATCCACCCACTGGCCACCCCAGGCCCCCATGCTTTGGCATATATTCTGTTTTTTATAACTGCGGATGAAAAATCTCATCCAACAGCGCTGCCCACGCTGACTTATGTCTATTCTGAGAGCAAGTTCCTGTTGCTGTCAGAATAAACAGGTCAGCGCTGCAGCTGAAAGCATTCCTGCAAACAGAATGGTTAACAATAACACAACAATAAAACAGTGGAAGTCGAACAATCACAAAAAGGAAAACAACAAAAAAAACTATAACTATTTTTGGTTTTTACATGTTTTTTTTTTTTGGGGGGTATTTGTACTTTTATTTATTTATTTATTTATTTTTAACTTTTTTTTTTCAAACTTCAAACATTTAAACAGCTGGTAGGGTCTCTCCAAATGCGATAGCCAGTTTCCTGACTACCTAACATCTTTTGAGACCCTGTGTAAATGTGCCCTGATCTGTGCCGTGCTGTACCCTATACTAATAGTTCACTAGTGTATGGTAGAGGCGGAAGCAGGGCTTGACACAGAGGCCAGGTTGGCCAGGACAGGAGGGACAACAATAGCGGCTGTCACGCCTAATTCCACGTTTGCTGCAGACATGACATCTTTTTTGGGGTCTTCTTTGGGTTGGGGTACCAGGAATGGTATCGGGAAAATGTCTCTCATGCAGACGGCTAACTGCATCTGGGAGAGGGATTTGGGGCGCAGCACCTTCTGGATACAAAAGGGCCCTGATGTTCTCTAACTGGAAATTTAGGTATGATCCACTATGTCCAGTTGCTTTAAAGAGAACAAAAGCGTTATATACAGCCGATTGAAATAAATAAACTGACACTTTTATGTACCAGCGTTTGGATTTTCGGGAAACTAAGTACGGCTGCATCATCTGGTCATTGAAGGCCACCCCTCCCATGTTAAGGTTATAATCGTGGACACAGAGGGGCTTCTCAACAACACCAGCTGCCGTGGTAATTTGGACGGTCGTATCTGTGTGAATGGAAGACAGGAGGTAAACATCCCGTTTGTCCTTCCACTTCACTGCAAGCAATTCTTCAGTTCTCAAGCAGGCTTTTTCCCCCTTTTTAAGAAGGGTATTTACAAGCCGTTGGGGGAAGCCTCAGCGATTAGATCGCACAGTGCCACATGCGCAAATTCCCAAATTGAACAAATGTCTAAATAGTGGCACGCTTGAATAAAAATTGTCCACGTATAAGTGGTAACCATATGGAAATAGGATGACGCCAAGTCCCAAACTATCTTGCCACTGCTCCCCATGTAGTCTGGGCATCCGGGGGGCTCCAAGTGACTATCTTTTCCCTTGTAAATCCGAAACTTACATGTATAGCCTGTTGCCCTCTCACAGGTCTTACACATCTTGATCCCATATCTGGCATGCTTGCTGGGGAGATATTGTTTGATTAGAAGGCGGCCATCATCGATGCAGATGTTTTTCTGGGGAGTATACACATCTGCAAATTTTTGGTTAAAGTGATTTACGAGGGGCCGAATTTTGTGGAGCCGGTCAAATTCAGGGTCACCCCGAGGAGGACTGAGTGAGTTGTCATAGAAGTGCATAAAACGCCTTATCGTCTCATATCTATGCCTGGCCATGGCAGCAGAGAACACGGACATGTGAACAAGAGGGTCGGTGGACCAATACAACCGCAATTGATTTTTATCATTAATGCCCATATTGAGGGTTAGGCCCAAAAAAACTTTAAATTCGGAAACAGTAATGGGTTTCCATGCGAATGGTCTGGCAAGGTTTGAATTTGAGTTGGCGGCGATAAATTGTCGAACATATAAATTGCTTTGATCCACAATCAATGCATAAAGATCATCTGTGAAAAACAGCTCAAAAAAATTAAGGGGAGTATTTAAATTTGCTGTTTCCACCTGAATTCCGGGTTGGTCAGTGAATGGGGGAAGTACGGGTGCTGCAGAATTTGTGGGCTGCCGATCGGGATTTGCAAGCACATCCGGAAGGACACTAGGGGCTCTACGGGCCTGTCTGCGAATTCTTGGTGGCCGCGGGACTCTACTTGTGCTCGCCACCGCACCAGCTTGTACTGCACTTATGGGACTCGCCACGTCACCAAGTGATACTGCAGTGCTGGTATGCCTACGACCAAGATGTACTAGGCTGCTGGTGCTCGCCAGTTCACCAAAAGATACTGCGGCATTAGTACTGGCACTCTGCTGCATATGAGAGTCATCACGCATTTGTACCACCTCAGCAACCTGTGAATGGGATCGGGTACGCCTGACCTTAGCAGGGACCACTTCCTCGTCGTCTGAGCTACCTGTCAGGGTGCCGCTGCTGTCTATAGGTTCATATTCTGAGCCTGATTCTGCCACTTGACATGCTCAGAATCCTATAGGCCTCTTCACTAGTGTACCTTTGCTTAGACATTTTAGCCACTAAATTTACAGGTACCTAGTGCGACTCACGGGAAAAAGAGCACCTGGCTGTCAGGGACTGCTTGAACCGCTACAAAAAATTTACCGACAAGTGCTAACAGAGATCAGGCCTGATTCTGTGAACACTGTGGTTTTGTGTGTAATATGTATCAAGTGACAGTTATCTACTGACACTGCACTTGCTGGGGGAGAAGGGGGGGGGCTAAACGCAGGTGCTGGCGGGTGTTGGGGCTGATCCCGCTAACACTGCGTTTTTGGGGATACTATAGTAATGTGAATGCTAATGTAATGTGAAAGATATTGATCCAATCAGACAATGAATAGCAATGAAGGTTTAGCGTGCAAGTAAGCATGTTCCTGGCAATCAAGGGGTCAAATGTGATTATTTGTGTACTAACGGGCAAACTGGCGCTATCTGGGAGGGGCGCTAAAACTATCGGAAGTCACCAGTAACACTAATACAGTGATCAGAAAAAATCTGTTCACTGTAATCAATGACACTGGTGACAGGGCAGTGAAGGGGGGGGGATGGGGGGCGATCAAGGGGTTAAATGGGATTACTGATGTACTGGCGGGCAAACTGGCGCTATCTGGGAGGGGCGCTAGCACTATTGGAAGTCGCCAGCGACACTGATACAGTGATCAGTAAAAATCGCTTCACTGATCAGTGACACTGATGACAAGGCAGTGAAGGGGTTAACTGGGGGGGGGGGGGCGATCAGGGGGTTAAATGTGTTCTCTAGAGTGTTCTAACTGTCTGTGTGCTGTTTTACTCACGTTTAAATGTTTCTTCTTCTCTGTCTGGAACGGAATGTGTCCAGGCAGAGAAGAATGACATCATATCCTGCCCTGTGTAAATGTCAACACAGGACAGGATAGGACAGGGACCGATCATCTGATTTCAGCCAGAAATCACTGGCTGAAATCTAATGATTGATCCCTCCTGGATCGAATCGTGTTGCCCGCGGGTCGGCGGGAGCGCGCGCGCGCCCCCTGCCCGCCAAAGTGTCGAGAGCGCGGAGCCCGTTTTAAAACGTGGTTTTGCGCTCCACTGCCGCCCTGCACACGTATATACAGAGTGGCAGGGCGGCAAGCGGTTAATGACTATCACAAACAAAAGATTTCCCAGCAACACTTGCCAGCCTGGGAAACAAATAATTTGGCCTTGTCTTACAGTAAGCATTAAAAACAGAGGGTTTTGTTTGCACACATTTGCAAATACATGCATAAGTCACAGTCCCACTTCAAGGGTCCTTTTGTATACTGTAGACCTAATTAAACCTTCCAAAGCCTCCATAGTGGGAGCACATGTATAAATGGATAGGTTAAGGGCAGGTGTGCCTGGAGGAGCCCATCCCTCCTTAAAGGTACAGGGACGCACGTGACATCCAGCTATACCAAATATATATACTCAGTGATTGCATCCTTGGTGATTGCCGGTCTGATGATTTCTGCATCCAAGTATGCAGCTTTTGATGACTCTAGCCTCTGTACCTCTGAGCACTGAGCGAGCAGAGAGTAGTCTTCTAACTGGGATTACTACATAACACATTCACGCTCATGCAGTAGCCTACCCTGAGCCATCAGACGTAAGAGATGTCATCTAGCTAGGATTACTACACGCACGTACGTTCATGCAGCAGCCTACCCTCAGTCTTCAGACTAGCTAGGCCAGCCGAGTCATTTCCAGGGAGTCTATGGCGGTAGACTCCAGCCTTGGTGATTGCATCCTCAGTGATTGCATCCTTGGTGATTGTCGGTCTGATGATTTCTGCATCCAAGTATGCAGCTTTTGATGACTCTAGCCTCTGTACCTCTGAGCACTGAGCGAGCAGAGAGTAGTCTTCTAACTGGGATTACTACATCACACATTCACGCTCATGCAGAAGCCTACCCTGAGCCATCAGACGTAAGAGATGTCATCTAGCTAGGATTACTACACGCATGCACGTTCATGCAGCAGCCGACCCTCAGTCTTCAGACTAGCTAGGCCAGCCGAGTCATTTCCAGGGAGTCTATGGCGGTAGACTCCATCCTTGGTGATCTCATCCTTGGTGATTGCCGGTCTGATGATTTCTGCATTCAAGTATGCAGCTTTTGATGACTCTAGCCTCTGTACCTCTGAGCACTGAGCGAGCAGAGAGTAGTCTTCTAAATGGGATTACTACATCACACATTCACGCTCATGCAGTAGCCTACCCTGAGCCATCAGACGTAAGAAATGTCATCTAGCTAGGATTACTACACACACACACACACGTTCATGCAGCAGCCTACCCTCAGTCTTCAGACTAGCTAGGTCAGCCGAGTCATTTTCCAGGGAGTCTATGGCGGTAGACTCCAGCCTTGGTGATTGCATCCTCAGTGATTGCATCCTTGGTGATTGCCGGTCTGATGAATTCTGCATCCAAGTATGCAGCTTTTGATGACTCTAGCCTCTGTACCTCTGAGCACTGAGCGAGCAGAGAGTAGTCTTCTAACTGGGATTACTACATCACACATTCACACTCATGCAGTAGCCTACCCTGAGCCATCAGACGTAAGAGATGTCATCTAGCTAGGATTACTACACGCACTCACGTTCATGCAGCAGCCTACCCTCAGTCTTCAGACTAGCTAGGCCAGCCGAGTCATTTCCAGGGAGTCTATGGCTATAGACTCCAGCCTTGGTGATTGTATCCTTAGTGATTGCCCGTCTGATGATTTCTGCATGCAAGTATGCAGCTTTTGATGACTCTAGCCTCTGTACCTCTGAGCACTGAGCGAGCAGAGAGTAGTCTTCTAACTGGGATTACTACATCACACATTCACGCTCATGCAATAGCCTACCCTGAGCCATCAGACGTAAGAGATGTCATCTAGCTAGGATTACTACACACACGCACGTTCATGCAGCAGCCTACCCTCAGTCTTCAGACTAGCTAGGCCTGCCGAGTCATTTCCAGGGAGTCTATGGCGATAGACTCCAGCCTTGATGATTGCATCCTCAGTGATTGCATCCTTGGTGATTGCCGGTTTGATGATTTCTGCATCCAAGTATGCAGCTTTTGATGACTCTATCCTCTGTACCTCTGAGCACTGAGCGAGCAGAGAGTAGTCTTCTAACTGGGATTACTACATCACACATTCACGCTCATGTAGTAGCCTACCCTGAGCCATCAGACGTAAGAGATGTCATCTAGCTAGGATTACTACACGCACGCACGTTCATGCAGCAGCCTACCCTCAGTCTTCAGACTAGCTAGGCCAGCCGAGTCATTTCCAGGGAGTCTATGGCGATAGACTCCAGCCTTGGTGATTTCATCCTTGGTGATTGCCGGTCTGATGATTTCTGCATTCAAGTATGCAGCTTTTGATGACTCTAGCCTCTGTACCTCTGAGCACTGAGCGAGCAGAGAGTAGTCTTCTAACTGGGATTACTACATCACACATTCACGCTCATGCAGTAGCCTACCCTAAGCCATCAGACGTAAGAGATGTCATCTAGCTAGGATTACTACACGCACGCACGTTCATGCAGCAGCCTACCCTCAGTCTTCAGACTAGCTAGGCCAGCCGAGTCATTTCCAGGGAGTCTATGGCGATAGACTCCAGCCTTGGTGATTTCATCCTTGGTGATTGTATCCTTGGTGATTGCCGGTCTGATGATTTCTGCATCCAAATATGCAGCTTTTGATGACTCTAGCCTCTGTATCTCTGAGCACTGAGCGAGCAAAGAGTAGTCTTCTAACTGGGATTACTACATCACACATTCACGCTCATGCAGTAGCCTACCCTGAGCCATCAGACGTAAGAGATGTCATTTAGCTAGGATTACAACACGCACGCACGTTCATGCAGCAGCCTACCCTCAGTCTTCAGACTAGCTAGGCAAGCCGAGTCATTTCCAGGGAGTCTATGGCGGTAGACTCCATCCTTGGTGATCTCATCCTTGGTGATTGCCGGTCTGATGATTTCTGCATCCAAGTATGCAGCTTTTGATGACTCTAGCCTCTGTACCTCTGAGCACTGAGCGAGCAGAGAGTAGTCTTCTAACTGGGATTACTACATCACACATTCACACTCATGCAGTAGCCTACCCTGAGCCATCAGACGTAAGAGATGTCATCTAGCTAGGATTACTACACGCACGCACGTTCATGCAGCAGCCTACCCTCAGTCTTCAGACTAGCTAGGCAAGCCGAGTCATTTCCAGGGAGTCTATGGCGGTATACTCCATCCTTGGTGATTTCATCCTTGGTGATTGCCGGTCTGATGATTTCTGCATCCAAGTATGCAGCTTTTGATGACTCTAGCCTCTGTACCTCTGAGCACTGAGCGAGCAGAGAGTAGTCTTCTAACTGGGATTACTACATCACACATTCACACTCATGCAGTAGCCTACCCTGAGCCATCAGACGTAAGAGATGTCATCTAGCTACAGTTGTGACCAAAATTATTCAACCCCCACTGAAATTGAGTGTTTTGGCCAGTTTGACATTGCTTTTGATCATTCAGTCATCTTGCTTACATTTACATTAAAGAGGCACTTGTAGGTCAGACAAATATAACATAACAGTTATAATGAAATAACCACAAATGTCTTTTCTGTGCTCACAGCATTATCAGTTTTATTCAACCCCCAAGTGACATTCAATCTTAGTACTTAGTACAGCATCCTTTTACAGTTATAACAGCTTTTAAACGTGAAGCATAGCTTGACACAAGTGTCTTGCAGCGATCTACGGGTATCTTCGCCCATTCTTCATGGGCAAAGGCCTCCAGTTCAGTCACATTCTTAGGCTTGCGCACTGCAACTGCTTTCTTTAAGTCCCACCAGAGGTTCTCAATCGGATTTAAGTCTGGTGACTGCGATGGCCACTCCAAAATGTTCCAGCCTTTCCTCTGCAACCATGCTCTAGTGGACTTGGAGGTATGCTTGGGATCATTGTCCTGTTGAAAGGTCCAACGTCTCCCAAGCCTCAGGTGTGTGACGGACTGCATCACGTTTCCATCCAATATCTCCTGGTACTGAAGAGAATTCATGGTACCTTGCACACGCTGAAGCTTCCCTGTACCTGCAGAAGCAAAACAGCCCCAAAGCATGATTGACCCTCCACCATGCTTCACAGTAGGCAAGGTGTTCTTTTCATCATAGGCCTTGTTCTTCCTCCTCCAAACATAGCGTTGATCCATGGGCCCAAACAGTTCTAATTTTGTTTCATCAGTCCACAGAACACTATCCCACAACTTTTGTGGTTTGTCCACATGGCTTTTGGCATACTGCAGTCGACTCTTCTTATTCTTTGGAGACAGCAAGGGGGTACGCCTGGGAGTTCTGGCACGGAGGCCTTCATTACGCAGTGTGCGTCTTATTGTCTGGGCTGAAACTTCTGTACCCACATCTGACAAATCTTTTCTCAGTTCCTCAGCAGTCACACGGGGACTTCTCTCCACTCTACGCTTCAGGTAGCGCACAGCAGTCGAAGTCAGCATCTTCTTTCTGCCACGACCAGGTAGCGTTTCAACAGTGCCCTTTGCCTTGAATTTGCGAATGATGCTTCCTAAGGTGTCTCTTGGTATGTTTAACATCTTTGCAATCTTCTTATAGCCATTGCCCTTCCTGTGAAGAGAAATCACCTCTTCTCTTGTCTTCCTGGACCATTCTCTTGCCTTCACCATGTTTGTAACCACACCAGTAAATGTCTAGAAGGAGCTGAGTATCACAGTCATTTTAAAGCTGCCTAATTGGTGCTTATTATGCTTGATTGCTGCTCGGTGACATCCACAGGTGTTTTCAATACCTGATGGAAAGCACCTGTATGAACCTCTGTTCTTCAGAGTGGTAGTCTTTAAGGGGTTGAATAATTGTGGCAATGAAGAAACCACATAAGAACCATTTACTACTGTATTACATAAACAATTGATGTCATTTTAGTTGCATTTGGGTAGTTACAACGTCCTTGTAGGATTTGATTCTGAATACAATTCCAAATGTACACTATAGTCCCTAAACCCCTTTACAGCATTGGGGGTTGAATAATTTTGGTCACAACTGTAGGATTACTACACGCACTCACGTTCATGCAGCAGCCTACCCTCAGTCTTCAGACTAGCTAGGCCAGCCGAGTCATTTCCAGGGAGTCTATGGCTATAGACTCCAGCCTTGGTGACTGCATCCTCAGTGATTGTATCCTTAGTGATTGCCGGTCTGATGATTTCTGCATGCAAGTATGCAGCTTTTGATGACTCTAGCCTCTGTACCTCTGAGCACTGAGCGAGCAGAGAGTAGTCTTCTAACTGGGATTACTACATCACACATTCACGCTCATGCAATAGCCTACCCTGAGCCATCAGACGTAAGAGATGTCATCTAGCTAGGATTACTACACACACGCACGTTCATGCAGCAGCCTACCCTCAGTCTTCAGACTAGCTAGGCCAGCCGAGTCATTTCCAGGGAGTCTATGGCGGTAGACTCCAGCCTTGGTGATTGCATCCTCAGTGATTGCATCCTTGGTGATTGCCGGTCTGATGATTTCTGCATCCAAGTATGCAGCTTTTGATGACTCTAGCCTCTGTACCTCTGAGCACTGAGCGAGCAGAGAGTAGTCTTCTAACTGGGATTACTACATCACACATTCACACTCATGCAGTAGCCTACCCTGAGCCATCAGACGTAAGAGATGTCATCTAGCTAGGATTACTACACGCACTCACGTTCATGCAGCAGCCTACCCTCAGTCTTCAGACTAGCTAGGCCAGCCGAGTCATTTCCAGGGAGTCTATGGCTATAGACTCCAGCCTTGGTGACTGCATCCTCAGTGATTGTATCCTTAGTGATTGCCGGTCTGATGATTTCTGCATGCAAGTATGCAGCTTTTGATGACTCTAGCCTCTGTACCTCTGAGCACTGAGCGAGCAGAGAGTAGTCTTCTAACTGGGATTACTACATCACACATTCACGCTCATGCAATAGCCTACCCTGAGCCATCAGACGTAAGAGATGTCATCTAGCTAGGATTACTACACACACGCACGTTCATGCAGCAGCCTACCCTCAGTCTTCAGACTAGCTAGGCCAGCCGAGTCATTTCCAGGGAGTCTATGGCTATAGACTCCAGCCTTGGTGATTTCATCCTCAGTGATTGTATCCTTAGTGATTGCCGGTCTGATGATTTCTGCATGCAAGTATGCAGCTTTTGATGACTCTAGCCTCTGTATCTCTGAGCACTGAGCGAGCAGAGAGTAGTCTTCTAACTGGGATTACTACATCACACATTCACGCTCATGCAGTAGCCTACCCTGAGCCATCAGACGTAAGAGATGTCATTTAGCTAGGATTACAAGACGCACGCACGTTCATGCAGCAGCCTACCCTCAGTCTTCAGACTAGCTAGGCAAGCCGAGTCATTTCCAGGGAGTCTATGGCGGTAGACTCCATCCTTGGTGATCTCATCCTTGGTGATTGCCGGTCTGATGATTTCTGCATCCAAGTATGCAGCTTTTGATGACTCTAGCCTCTGTACCTCTGAGCACTGAGCGAGCAGAGAGTAGTCTTCTAACTGGGATTACTACATCACACATTCACGCTCATGCAGTAGCCTACCCTGAGCCATCAGACGTAAGAGATGTCATCTAGCTAGGATTACTACACACACACACGTTCATGCAGCAGCCTACCCTCAGTCTTCAGACTAGCTAGGTCAGCCGAGTCATTTTCCAGGGAGTCTATGGCGGTAGACTCCAGCCTTGGTGATTGCATCCTCAGTGATTGCATCCTTGGTGATTGCCGGTCTGATGATTTCTGCATCCAAGTATGCAGCTTTTGATGACTCTAGCCTCTGTACCTCTGAGCGAGCAGAGAGTAGTCTTCTAACTGGGATTACTACATCACACATTCACGCTCATGCAGTAGCCTACCCTGAGCCATCAGACGTAAGAGATGTCATCTAGCTAGGATTACTACACGCACGCACGTTCATGCAGCAGCCTACCCTCAGTCTTCAGACTAGCTAGGCCAGCCGAGTCATTTCCAGGGAGTCTATGGCGGTATACTCCAGCCTTGGTGATTGCATCCTTGGTGATTGCCGGTCTGATGATTTCTGCATCCAAGTATTCAGCTTTTGATGACTCTAGCCTCTGTACCTCTGAGCACTGAGTGAGCAGAGAGTAGTCTTCTAACTGGGATTACTACATCACACATTCAAGCTCATGCAGTAGCCTACCCTGAGCTTTAGACGTAAGAGATGTCATCTAGCTAGGATTACTACACGCACGCACGTTCATGCAGCAGCCTACCCTCAGTCTTCAGACTAGCTAGGCCAGCCGAGTCATTTCCAGGGAGTCTATGGCGGTAGATTCCAGCCTTGGTGATTGCATCCTCAGTGATTGCATCCTTGGTGATTGCCGGTCTGATGATTTCTGCATGCAAGT